>NW_026944137.1:0-51955 GCF_033296635.1 Dichotomopilus funicola
TAAGGAGCCCTAGGCAAGGTATAACCCTAAGTAGTTCTCTTTCTATAAGCTTTCTCAATAATATAATAAAACGCCTATCTACATTCTGCCATAGGGCCAGTTCCTCATAGTTGGTCTTCTTTGGTCAAAAGGTACGAAGTACACTTTAGCTCAGAGTTGCGAGGCACCAAGGACCTTAAGGCCAAAGAAGATTATTGTGTCTATATCTTTGATTCTTGATGCGAGCCCTCTCTGCAAGAGCCCTCGTCACAAGAGCGCTGGTTTGTACTCTGTTCCAGAAACACAATCAAACCCAACGCCCTTTAAGACCGACTAATCTGGTTCACCGTACCCGGTTCTTTGTCTCTGTCTTCCGGATTGCCTCTTCCTATTTATGCGCCATGACGCCCTCGAATGCGGGTTTCCGTATCCGACGTGTTTCTTTGACCTCGTGGGAGCTTGTCGCTCGAGCGAATTACCGTTTTTAGCACAGGACCTTAATAGATTAATTATCTGAAAACAGATTCCCTCTGATTAATTCTCCGTCAGTGTGGCGAGAAACCGGACAGCGAGGTCATTCGGAACAGATGCCGCTGGGGTGGCGACGGGCAGATCGAGGATTCGCGGGGTCTCGGCTGCCGAGTCACAACACCAAGATAGAGGTTTTCGGCCGGAACAATTGGCATGGGCAGCAAGGAAGAAGTTTTACAAATCAGGTTTTTTATTGTGCCAGTTACTACGTATCGTCCCCCTCTTGCGGCTCATGCTCCCCGAATTACCGACTGTGAATCAACCATCAAAATGAACAAACGAATCCCCGAAAGTATGGTGTCAGCTACTTGATCCTTCTCCTCCCAAAGATTTGCATCCCAGAAGTTCGTCCTCCAAGAACCAAATCCTAGAGTCCAAGTCGAGTCGTATCCTCCCCAGAGAACTTAATCCCAGGGAATAATAGCATGAGTGATCAATCATCAATCCTGACGATGCCCCTCCCATAACCTTTCTTGTCTTCATGATCATGTCGCATGGCAATAAACGCATGGTGGCAAACCTCTCAAAACATACATTGTCAAGAGTTCTTGCCGCTTCCCGGACTCCCCATTCGGGTGGCCCAGTTGGAAATTGGCGAAGAACGACCTTGTCGTGGTGCTTCTGTTGCCGGGGTCAGTGACAAATTCTAATGAATCGGTGCAGCGTTAGGGAAAGGCACTGGATACTTACTTTTTTGTCATTCTGTTTTGATTTTTTTTTGTGGTTTTCTGAACTCCAAACATTCATCTGGCGCGTTCCTCAGGGGTGTTGCATGATACCGTCAGTCGCAAGGGAGTCGATTGATTGGCAAGACTGCTCAGAAGCCGGCGGCAATCAGCTTCTCATCGACCCGAATCGGGTCGTGAGCCTCGGGGCGCCTCGAGGATGCGGCGCGAGTGTTACGATTACCAGCAATGTAGCGGTAACCGGGATAGGCCGCCTTGTGAAGACGATCCTCCTCATCCGCCAGAGCCTTGTAGTAAGCTTTGACAGAGGGCTTCTCCGCCGCCCAAGTCTGTGCCACAATTTGAGCTGCTCACCGTTAGTAAGATTGGGCAGACTAGTGAGAGAAACAACTTACAGATGCAGCCAGCAGTAACGCCAGGGTTGGAGGCATGGATCTTGGCCGACATGTGCTGACGGTAGATGATGAACTGGTTCCTCGGGCGACGGATGCGCATCTTGGTGACCTTGTTCTGAGTGACGACCTGCTGCTCCATCGGGACCTGAACCTTCAGGGCTTGAGTAGACAATTAGAACTAATTCTAGGTGACGGCCGCATTGTTTACTTACCAGTGTTTGATGGAAGGTGCTCCGTCGATTTGACGACCTTGAACTTGGAAGGATCAAGAGTCAAGGCAAAGGCAGCACTGGTGATCCAGTACTTGTTCGTGCCCTTCGGGCGGACAATGGTAGCATGCTTGCCATCATTGAAGCTTCTATGATTGGTCAATATGATTGATGTCGGATGTGGGAGTTTCAAAAACTTACCTGAAGTTCTCCAAGGCGGTGGTCATGGCCTTGACGGCGGCAGTTTGGTCATCGGAGTTTGCGATGCACTGGACGATCATCTCATTGGAAACGAAGATGAAAGCCAGAGGAGAGGCCTGGGCCACAGGGGTGGCGGAAGGGACCATGACGTTGGAAGCCATAATGTTGACTGTGCTGATGGTCGGAATTGTCGGTTAATTGAAGTGTTGCTGAAAGTGGTGAGATTGGACTGCACTTGAGTGTGCTGAAAATTGAATAGGCTTGTCGGTGTTCTGAAAGCGAATAGAAAAGAGTCCCTCAATGGCGGAGGGAAGAAATTGGGTTGGAAGATAAAGAATAAACTTGTGTGGGCGAGGATGATTTTTGGGCTAGGAGGTCTAAGTTACTAGTTTGCACGACTTGCGCTGCCTTCCCAAAAAGGCAACCTCCCACATTGTGCTTAGAATCGTTCTCAAAGAACAATAGTAAGCACGGGCCACCACTCAATCTACAATAGGAACAACAGGAAGGGACATCGAGGCAGAAAATACTGCCTTATAAAAAAGCCCCCCTTCCCCCACCACACCCACCAGGTAGAATTATGATTTCCCAAGTTTATCAAAACTTGTCTTGTCCCCAAAACCGTGTGGACTGGTCATTGACAACAGCCCACCAGACGCAACACCTAATCGATCAGTTGGCTGACACAGTTTCGCAACAACACAACCTTCATATCAACATTGAAACATGACGAACGCACAAAGTGCGATGAGGCCCCGCACCATCCTCAACCCTCGCGGGGTTCAGCACCTGTCTTGGGATCGCCGTGCGCTGGGAAAAGTGAGGATAACCAATACGTGTAGCTCGGATGAAGTACTGACATCAATCACTCCTCTAATCAGGCGGTGCTACGTATGCAGGCTCATTACATTCGATCCACGATTCAGACCGAAATCAAGGACTTCGCGGACAGCTTCGAAGCGATTCTGCAAACGACGAACATCTTCTTAGTTATGACTGAAAAGATCTCACAATCGCCGTCGTTGGTGCTTGTTGACCCAGAAGCCATAACCGAGAATGTTTGCCGCTTTCTCGCCTCCTCGAACGCCGTCCTGGAGTTTCTGGCGTTTCAGCAACACAGCACAGGCCTCGCGTCTGGAGGTGATCCATCCTTGGAGCACCAAGTTAAGAAAGCTCAGGAACTGGTCATGGAGCTGCTCAACACTCTTATCCTCCACAACAGGGCGGAAACCTACCCGGGCAAAGAGAATGGTTGTATCTACGATGAGGATATCAAGGCGTTCGGCGGCCGTATTCTCCACAAAAATAGCGACGCTGAACCGGACGAAGCTCCCGATCCGCATCTTCAGGACGATTTGAGCAAGCTCGGTGAATACTGGCACACCGAGGAGCCGTTCAACCCCTTGACCCATATGCCGGGCACGCACTGGCACAAGTTCTTCGGCAACCTCGTTCTAGTTTGGGGACGCCCGATGTTGTTTCGCAAACGCGAGAGAGGAGATTACATCAAGGTCTATCTTCCGGACACCATTACCTGGCTGCAGCCAGAAGTTATGAACGATTATAACAAATATCGTGACATGTTTGAGACCGTGAGTTACCAAATAAGGCGTATGATTACCGACGGAATAATATGCTAACAAACGCAAACAGTACCGCCGGCTCCCTCGTCCACGCCTATATCAGTTTATCAGAGACGTAAGCTCTCCCTCTTATCTACCTTAATCATGTCAGCCATTAACCCCAAATAGACCAAAGTCCGGAGGGTCCAACGCCGTTTGTCGCACTTCTTCAAGGGTTGGAAAGAGTCGGAGGACCTGTGTCTCCTAAGTCCCGAAGATCTAAGTGACGTATGTTAGCGCCCCAAAACCCTTGAAACCGAACCTTGCATCCTAACTCCGAGATTCTTAGATCCATTCCGCGGAATTCGACGTGCTGGGTGTTACAAGGCTGGAGGCGTTGAATGCTGAGATCAACGCGCCAGAGTTAGCGGGAACTGCTTTGTCAGGAGACGAAATTCTCCCCATGCCGGAATTCATAGAGGGTGAGCTCCGTTACTACTGGTTTCAGACGGAGGATCGTTGGTGGTGAGAGGTCGTCGTGTGTTACGCATAAGGCGAAACTTGTGAGAAGTCGGCGATGTTGTAAATTACGAGATTTAGCTACCTAGGTATGCGAGAGAGACACGCAAGTGGGAAATGAAATCGAGCCGCAAAGTGACATGTCTTAATGCTATTACACATAAAAGAAGACAAAGAAAATTATATTTAGTGCAATCCCTCTTCGGTAAGCGCCATAAATCTATCCCTACAGCCTCCAATTAAAACGGGGTTGGCACCTCGAGGTTTGCATATTCCTGGATGTTCCCAACTTCCTGCCTGCTTCCACGCATTTGTTGCGACCGTCAACCGCCAAATCATCCTCATCCCCCACCGCGTAAAACTTCTTCTGGTCATGCAAAAATGGCCGGAATCAATTTGAATTTTCAAGCCTTCCAGGAAGCAGTTCAAGGACAACCTCACACCGACACCAACTCATCATCTCTCAACATGATGCCAATTGAAGCTTCGCAGCAGTCGACGAAGAAGAAAGTCAATGGCTTCTTCGGGTATCGCGGTTAGTTTGGAAGCGCAGTGCGATGCTGTCATTTACTAATTATTCCTAGCGTACTACTCTTCGATGTTGTATCCGCTCACCCAGAGGGAGAAGTCACCCATCATGACAAAGCTCTGGAAAGCGGATCCATGCCGCAAGCAATGGGATTTTATTTGCGCTGTATACTCGGTCATCAGAGATTCCCTCTCGGAGGACGGTATTACACTCCAGAACTGGATTGCGTTCGCAGTTGAACATTTCGACATCATTGATCGCGACAGCTATCTCGAAACTTTGGGCTGGGAACGGATCCGGGATGAGAACGGTGCCGAGACCGTGGAACGCGCCAACCCACGGAGCTTTAGCAGCCGCATGCAGCCTATGAGTGGACGGTGTCTACTCGAAAAATGCATCGCTGGTGGTCTCGAACTTTCCCAACCCGAGTCCATATACGCGAAGCTTTCTGGCGCCGGCATCATATGCCTCAACACCCCCCAGGATGCTGTCATCGAAAACATCCGGGAGCTCGCCAAACAGAGCCCTCGTGTTGCGATGGGAGGAATATTCGGTATCCCGCCGGAGCACCCAAGCCTCCAGGAAGTCACCACTCACTACGTTGATAGCGTCGAGCCCATCCTTGCACCCATGCCGTATCAGATGGTTCATCATGGGACCGCGGGATTTGACACAACGATGGGTGGGAACTGGTGCGGGGAAGACGACGGAACGCTCAACCATCATGCTGGCCCCGGCCACCAGTTCTATATGCATGGTGAGTGATACAGTGATGCTTCTCGACTGCTTACCAACACCCCTTTGGGCTTGTGGCCGTATCTTAAAGACTGACGCCTGTTTAGAATTCAACTGAGGGTCCAGCGTCGAAGTGACCTCTCAAGAGTGCCGCAAGTCAAAGTGGGGTTGATCATTTCCAAAGCCGCCCGCATCATCAGCGCCGGAAGGAATCTTCAAGTTGTTGCTAGGCACCTATTTCGATTATGAGATCTTTAACTTTCTCAGTTTGTCTTTGTACATTTCGCAATAGGGTGCCGAGAAGGAGGCAATTCATTGGGACAGAGGATGGTTAGTCTGGTCATAATGTCGTCTTTGGTTTTCAAATTGTTCAGGTTCGGGACACAAACAATAGTGTACTTGACACGATGTGCCAATGTATTTTGCCGGTTATTTCCGATCCAGCCCGCTGAGGGGAGCCGCAGTCGCGGAAAAACCTGCAAGTTTTGTCTTACGCCCCGCCAACAACAATACTCTACAAGGGAGCCATGCGGCTTTGGAGAAACTCGGCGGCAAGAACATGACAATCTGACAAGGGAAAATGTGACCTGTCGTCGATTTAAAGCGACCCCGGGTTCCGCAAACCGACCATCCGACCAGGACCCCTCGCCCAACCAGCGAGAGACCCACTCGGCGCAGGGGCTGGCTGCAGCCGTTCCGAACATCCAATCTTGCATCAGCCGCATTCCCGTTTTGGAGGGCTTGGCTCGAGCGGGCTGTCAAATTGGCGAAGAACGACCTTGTCGTGGTGCTTCTGTTGCCGGAGTCAGTGACAAATTCTAATGAATCGGTGCAGCGTTAGGGAAAGGCACCGGATACTTACTTTTTTGTCATTCTGTTTTCTACTTTTTTTTCTGATTTTCTGCAACTTCTCTTCACCGCGCTACCCGAGCATGCTCCGAAGATATGTGGGTGCGGCTCGGGTCAGTTGGTAATTCGGAAACTGGCGACACTGTCTTAAATGCCGAGGATTGCAAGAGTGGGGTGCAGAACGGTTAGATATGGGCGAGAATCTGAGTGATGTCGGCACCCGCATCCCAGCCGTCCATGATCTCTTCCATAGAAAGTGGACCACGGGCGTCGTTCATGGCAGCGTCAGCGTCAACATGAGGTTCGGCAGCCGGAGTCTCAATCTGCTCGTCCGGGGTAGCGGCCTCGTCATCGCCGGTATCCTCCAGAGCAGGCTCAGTGGGAGTGGAGGCGCCAGGCACCAGGTGATAAGGGGTCCATCCAGCCTCAGCCACGGGAGGCAAGAAGCGCTGAGCAGCGGGAATGTGGCTGGTGATCTCGCTGGTGATCTTCAAACCTTCCCGGCGGTTCTCGTCTAGGGCGCTGACATGGGCGCTGTGCTGGAAGCCGGGGGGACGAATCACGCGACGGCGAATCTCAGAAGGCCTGCGGGGAGTGTATCGGTAATCAGGGTTGTTGAGCATGAACTCAGCCTTGATCTCCGCGGCCTTGTGGTGGTACTTGGCGCGGACCTCAGGAGTCTCGCTCTTCCACATGGCACCAGTGAGAATCGCTGAGAGTCGTTAGTTGAAACATACTCAAGACATTGGATGAGTGTGGCTTACAAATCTCGTTGTTGTGAAGGTTAGGGTTGTCAGCCTTGACCTTGTTCTGCATGTCTTTGCGGTACAAAATGTACGCGTTCTGGGGGCGAGGAAGCTTCTTGAGATCCGGGGGAGGAACAAGCTTCTTCTTGGGGTCCCAAACGGGGACGTTGCCCACGACGGTAGTGTCAGGATGCATGATCCTAATGGGACCAAGGATCCAGACACTCTTGTTGTCACAGTCGCGAGCGTACATCACGGGCTCCTCCAGATACTTGCTGCGATGGTTGTAAGCTCATGGTACGAGAAGACCAAGACGAATGCGCGGAACAAACTTACGTCATCTCGCGAGCGATTTCAATTTTGACGGCAGTAGGGATCAAGCGAAACATCTCTTCATCCATGATGACGACCTTCATGGTGTTCCAGTGGCCGAGCTGGATGGCGAAATGGTTCCAGTATTTGGCGCCGAGAAACTTGATCATGGCGGGGTCGGCAAGTTGAGCCGCAATATCGGTCGCCATTTTGCTGATGTTCTATTGGAGATTGTTTGGTTGGTGTCGATGTGGTGAATTGTGAAAGAAATTTGGATGATGATTGTGTGAAGGAACAAAAGAAGTAAGAAGTTGGGAGGCGAGAATTCAAGAGTGCTCGCACTCGAAATTTGGTGTTGTTGGAAGGAGGGGAAAGGAAAGAGGTTTGAAAGAAATGAAGAGAGAAACTTACTACCTTTCTGGGAAATGGAAGGGAGTTGGGAAATGGAGGGGTGTGTGTGCTGGGGGGGGGGTGGTGGGAGTGTGATCAAAACAGATGGCTGGGCGGGGCAGGTACTCGCAAGAAATTTTCTTTGTGCCTTATTCAGAGGTAACCACAATAGGAATTTTTGCCTACTCGACCCTATTCAGTTCACTCTGAATAGCGTCCCCAAACGGACGAGGTAGGTAGGGCACAACCCCATGCCCGCAGGCTCTATTTCGCATATCCTCTTTTGTCTGGGCGGTAAAAATTTCGGGTCAGAACTCGAGTAACGAAACGCTTAACTATCCATTTCATTCTCCCGTCAAAAAAGAATGCCGGGGAGTTTCATCAAGACTTGATATTCGGTAGGCTTAGGTTCTGATTTCAAAGATTATCGGAGTAATTACCGGGTCCGGCCCCGAACTGGTCTCAACGCCGAGGTAACCGTCTTGGCCATTGATTGCCTTTTGGATCCTTTCGCTACGATCGCTAGAACGAATAATCAACGCTCAACGCCCCCAAAATTCTTTGGAGTAACTATGCATGCGGTCGTGTTAGGGTTTAAATTCACTGCAGGGGATAAACCTCATTACTATTCCTTGGCATCAATTTCGGAGAATTTCAGACGAGCGTTGACAGGGGACGATGATGAGAGGCGTCGTGGAGTTTTGATATCGCTTAGACTATATAATCGTGGGCCTACCGCTACTTGTTATTGGAAGGTATACAATTCACCTGGATCTGTGCCTCAAGCGACTAGTGATCTGCTTTCTGCGCTTGATTCCCTTCGACTCAGATGGCTTTGAGCGAGCGTCCGGTTCCTTTCCGTGGCGTCGACGCGGGTAGCAATTCTTTAGATGCACTTGATGCAAAGAGAACAACCACCGTAGCATCCTGAACGATGCTCGTTGACCCCCTCAGCGTATCAGTACTAATCCCAAAATCCTTAGTTTTGCTCATTTTATTTACCCCCTTCCTCGAAGTTGATTTCTATGTACACTGTTTCAAGCAAATCTAATGATTGGAGAGACCGTCTCGACGGGTCTGGATTATGCAAAGAAAGGGCGGCGGTCTGGATTGTGTGAGTTTCCCCTTAAGAGCTAAAACTAATGGGGTAATTAAGATCTAATTAGGTCAAATAAATGCTCTGGGCAAGGGTCGACGGAGCATGATGGCCGATTTGTTCTCTCGCGCAAGGGATGAAAAAACAGTCGGAGCGTCACGTTGACGTTATTCGCTAACCCTGGGAGGGTTTTCGATCCGTGTGAGGACGACTGCATACCGGGTGTCTCTGATGGCTGAGATCAAGTTCAATTCCGCACTTCCTTGACTTCAAGACTGCCATGGTACCTTAGAGATGTGTTACTTTGAGGGATGAGGCCCCCTTTCGCTCTCTGCCTGTCGGTCGCGAAAAGACAAACCACCTGACCTTCATATCTGCATTTTCTGTGACCTAATCTTCAAGGGAGTGGTGCAGCGAAAGATTAGCCCCGTAAATAAGACATCCGCGGGGCGGAGAATGACAATCTGACAACGAAAAATGTGACTTGTCGTCGATTTAAAGCAACCCCGGGTTCCGCAAACCGACCTACCATCCGACCAGGACCCCCTCGCCCACCAGAGACCCAAGACCCACCCGGCGCAGGGGCTGCTGCAGCCGTTCCGAACATCCGCGCAGCCAATCTTGCATCAGCCGCACTCCTGTTTTGGAGGCTTTGGCTCGAGCCTGGCTTGCCTGGCCCGAGCGGGCTTGTCAAATTGGGTGGGCACTGGGCACAGGTGTCCCGCAGTGGGTTTGTCCGACCGGGCCTCCATGGACCCCGGGTGGGGTTGCTGAACACGGTGGATCATGCAGGCCCAGGCATGTCGGTCGGTCGGTTCGGTCGCTCTCACCTTTTCTGTTCCGCATCTGACGTTTCCTTCAGCAAGTACACTACGAATAGGAAAAAGGCATCGGAAAACCGATGGTCAAATATGCCGGCGCGCGCTACCTCGAGGAAGGTGGACGGCAAGGCTCGGGGCACAGATTCACATCAGCAAGTTACACTATACACGGCACAGCAGAAACGCCACCGGGCACCACCACACCACACAGCGGGGGAGCTTCCGGGCTTCACCCCCTTGGTTGTTGCAAGGGATGTTTTTCCTGGGTCGGGTTGGTGGGATGGCTCTTGCATGTTTCGGCTGCGAGGAGGCTTTTGTGCGACGTTGTAGTGTACGGGATCGTTTGACAGATCATTTCGTGCGGTGGAAATCTTGGTTGCCACATTCCCGGTTGTTCTTAACGTTAATTAAATACTTTTTGAGCTTCTCGATTGCTTTCAATTTACACTACACTAAA
The DNA here is from genome assembly GCF_033296635.1 of Dichotomopilus funicola. Classification (NCBI taxonomy): domain Eukaryota; kingdom Fungi; phylum Ascomycota; class Sordariomycetes; order Sordariales; family Chaetomiaceae; genus Dichotomopilus; species Dichotomopilus funicola. The sequence continues at coordinate 10,018 of NW_026944137.1, forward strand.
CTCGTGCCCTTTGATCGATTCCCTCCATGGACAAGATCGCAGAGAGCTCGGAAAGAACTCCGAAGTCTTTCGGTCCGTCACAGCTCGGCTGCGAGCTAACTCAAGTCTAGCAAGGGGTCGTGGGGGTTTTACAAGGGTACCCAGTTTGTTGGTTGTTGAAGTGTGTTGGCTCGTTTTGTGCAAGTTGGATAGCGGCGTTGCACAGTGATGAGTGTGCTAGGGTTAGGGTTTAGGGCTGGGGGGATTTTCCGGGACCTGGACCTAACTACCTTACCTCGCGGCGCGGCGCGAGGCGGGGATGGCCTGAGGTTCGGTGTTTGTGGTCACTCGTAGGTGGTGGTGGTGGTCCGCGGAGCAAACATCATGCAATGCGGGGGGGCGAAGGGCGTCACAAAATGACCAGTGCGGCGTACTGGCAAACAAGCGAGGCAAGGGCGACGAAATGGGGGCCACCTAAGGGGCCATCTCGGACTGATTCCCGTCCCTGGTTTGCCTGGTTGGACTTTTCGATCTCTCTCTCTCTCGGTCTTTGGGTTTCCGAGTCTGGGCTCGGGTGTTCTTTGCCGAATGAAGATATCCTGGTTTTCTTCAAATGCACATCAATCCGCATTGGGGACAATTCGGGCGGGATTGTGAATCACCAAGACGATTTGTCTCGCAATCGGAGAGATTGGGAACGGCCGCGGTGGATTACAGGCGCGTGGTGGGGTGGAACTGGAGAGACTAGGAGACATGATCAGCAGCGGGCCGAGGGTGACGGGCAGGGTGACGGGCAAACAGCATCCGTAACGGTTCCGCCCTTGGATGATGTCGTGTCACCGGAAGCGAGGCACTGTAGCGCAGTGTAGCGGAACGCCTGTGTACACCGCAGAGATCTTACAGGTAACTTTATGCGATTGGTAGCAAAAGGGCCATCGAGGGAGAGGAATTAGGGACTCTCCGCGGGAATAACTCAGCGAGGTGACCAATGTTTGCCAGCTTGCGGGAAGCGCAAGGGATCTTCCTTTCAACGCCGAGCTGGACCAGCCAACGAGAGCACCAGCCGAAAGTTCTCAAAAACTGAGTTTAGGGATTGGTTGAAACTCTTTCCGCGGGGACGGCGGAGCGAACGTCGAATGGAACGCTGCGCGTCCGTCACTCTCAGCCCCCACCGCGAAATCCCGACCGATACGATTTTGTCAATCTCGTCGCTGAGCCGATCTGGATAAGCTGCTACTATGTACGCTTCACACCGTGTTCCTAACCCGAGCAACGGCCAAATAACTCCGAGGCCCTCGATCATATTACTCCTCCTGGTATGATATCTTGCGCATTTCGCCAAGCCTTGAGCGGGCCGCAGATAGGGCGTTCTCGAGCTGCAGAATTTCGACCTGAATCCATAAAGAGCGGTTAGGTGATGCCATGACTTGCTCTTGGTTGAGACCGAGGTGTGACAATGATGAAAAGGGAAATAACGAAAAGAAAAAGTGACAATGACAAAAGTGACATACCTGCTGTTCCATCTCCCGCACCTTAAACTCGTGCGCGCCGAGCTTGGAATAATCCACCTGTTCCTCCCCGGCATCGCGGTCCTTGATCATGCTCTGCACCTGGCGAACAAGCGCGCGGCAGGCAGCGCCGACAGCCTTGCTGGCCTGTTCCAGGTTCTCCTGGCTCTTGCTCATGAAGCCAGCCTTGACGCGACTGGCGGCCACAAGCTGGGCCGTCGACGCGGCCACGTCGTTGGACGCTACGATCAGCTGCTCTGGGCTGTTGCGATGCGAGAGCACGCCATCAGCCGTCTCGATGAGCGTGTTGGTCGACGACGCCACCGCCTTGGCAGCAGAGATGAGGCCCTCCGTCCACCTGTTGTTCTTCTTGTAGAATGCCGTGCGCGACGACGAACCGCGGCCGGCTTGCACGATCTCTTGTTGGGTGACAGTAGCTGCCTTGATGAGCTGTGTAATCGCCGTGGTGATGGCCGAGGCGGCGTCTAGAATCGAGTCGTGAACCCGGAGCTCGTAGGTAGAGTACCCATCACGCGGCTTGTTCCTGAGCTTGTTCAGACGGTCAACCGCAGCCTGGATGGCGTCGGCCGCCTTGTTGAGCTCTTGGTCAACGATATCGCCCAGGTCGCCCTTGCCGGCGAGTTTGCCAAAGCCTGGCGCAAAGGTCTCCACAATCTTGTTGAGCCGCTGGAGGTTGATCTGCACCTCATTGTTGCTGTTGATGACAACGTCCGTCCTTTGCACCGGGTCCATGCCATCGAGACGGAAGCTAAGCAAGCTGCGGAAGTAGGTGACAGTCGCATGCGCAGACTGACGAGCACCGGCAATCAACGAGTCACTCTTTTTCTCGTCCGTTGCCAGACGCGTCAGACCCTTGGCGTTGCTGCATACATCTGCGATAGCGCCGGAGAACACGTTAAGATTCTTGATCAGATCCGCGAGCGTGCTGTTGGGGCCATCGGCGATGAAGTTGTTGAATGATGTGGCGAACTCGGTCGAGCTGGCGGAGGCCTTCTCGATCTGCGAAAGAACATAATTCGGCGATGCGCTCTGGTTGCCGGCCTGCATGGTCGAGTCGAGTTCGTACATGGCATCGTCGACCCTCTGCACTCCCGACTGGAGAACCGAGTCGATAATCTCGTTGATCTTGTCAAGCTGAGCCAGGACGATGGCGTCGAGCTGACCGTCTAGCAGCTGGTCCGAGGCACCCTGGTTGTTCCTCAACTCATTAAGTTCAATCAGCGTCTGGTCCATGCCGGCCTTGTAGACCTCAAGCTCCTCCTCCTTCTCACGGAGCAGGGCCTCGAGGTCCGAGCTGCCGTCCCTCAACTTGGATTGAGCCTCATCAAGCGCCCTCGACTTGGTGCGCAGTGCTTCCTCAAGATCGGACATCTCGCGGTTGTATTTGGAGAGCATGGTGGACAATTCGTTACCCTTGCTACGTTCAAGGTTGTCTGCGCGATCCAAAGCCATCCGGAGCTCTCGCTTCAACTTGTCCACCTCGTCCTTGTTCGAGCCGGACAACCTGTCCTTGTCGTGAAGGGCCCGGTCACGCTCCCGGATCATATCGGCGAGTTCGAGGTTCTTCGTCTTGATCTCCCGTTCGAGCTTCTCCCGCCTGTCGATGGCCTCTTGCGCCGATGCCGCCTTCAGCTGGACGGACTTGAATTTTTGAAGCAAGTCGAGATGCTCGTGGCGGAGTTGTGAGTACAGCTTGGCCAACGCCTCGTACTTGGATCGCCAGGTATTAACCTGCTCTTGCAATGCGCGGATCTGGTCGTCCTTACTTCCCAGCTGCTGTCCGAAATTGCCTTGTATCTGCTGCAGCTCGCTTTCCAACGCTTTGACACGCTGGTCGTACTGTTGGAGCATGAGCTGATCGCGCTCATACTGCGCCCGCGCGTTGAGATTTTCTTGCTCCAGCTCGGCCAGCCGTCCTTGTGTCTGCCACTGTGCCTGCTGGGCCATCAAGGCCTCCTGCTCCCGCTGTTGCTGCTCCATCAACCGGCGCTGTTGCTCCTCGAAATCGCGTTGAGCCTGAAGCTGGGCCTGCTGTTGCGCTTGGAGCGCGGCTTGCTGCTGTGCCTCCAAGACTCGCTGTTGTTCTTCATATTCCCTGTTCTGCCGGTCGATCTCGCTCTTCCAGAACTCGTTGATCTCGTCCGGCTCTTCGGCCTTGGGTGCTGGCGGAGGTGTTGGGCGCTTCTCGATTTCCTGCTTAGGGCGGGCGGGAAGGGCGGGGGCGTTCTCATCTTCTGCGAGTAAGTTGGGCGGCTCTTGCGGCAGCTTCGGGATGGTGATGAGACTCGTGAGATAACGAAGGTTGGAGCACTCGTAGTAGAACTTGACGAGACGGTAGTGTTGGGCGTCATATCGTTGACGGAGGGGTTCAAGGGCGTCGTTATCTCCCGTTGCTGCGCAGCAGTGTGAGCGGCGTTACCCGTAAGACCTCGACAGACAAAGGGGAGAAACTTACACGAGTGCATTGCCCTAAGCATGCTGGTGATAAACTTATAAATCCCATAACTCTCGGTGACAAGAGGCACAAGAGCAGAGATTCGGCACTCGTTGTTCCCGACATTACGAAAGTGCGAGAAGATGAGTTTCTGGAATTGGTCGATCTTATCCTGCAAGGTCATCAGATCGGTGATGGTTTCGTAGCCCTCGTTGGGGTCATTGGTTGCCTTGAGGCTGATGTATTCCTCGTATTCGAAGGTGCCATTGAACTCGGGATGCTGCTTATGAAACGAGAGCTTGGCAAGGAGGTAGTAGACATATTCCTTGATAAGAGGACCGTAACCACGCATGCCCTCCCCGGCCATGCCGCGGTTCAAGCTGTCAATCCACCCTCGGTTCGCCATTGCTTCCCTCAGCGTCACGGGGTGCCCTTCTTGGAGAACTTTGTGGACCGTGATCAAGGCCTTGAATGTCTGGACCTCATCGGCCAGGATGGGCTGGACCTTGAGCCCCGCCCAGAAGGACTGGGAGGACTTGTGATCCCAGGTGTAGACGATACAGCTGCGGACATGCTTGCGCTTCGGGGCTGATTCTTCGGGGCTCGTCGCTTTCTTAATGTTGATGGCCAGCTCAGCCTCCGATCTGTGTACAGAAGAAATTGGTCAGAGTAGGGTTCAAGGGGAGCTAGAGTCAAGGCTGAGAGGGGCTGAGAGAGGCCGACGGTCACTCGCTTGGGGGGGAAGGAGGCGAACGGACTTGGTGTGATCAAGGCTGCGTATGGTCGCCATATCGGGCACCTATTATCGACAGACGCCGTGCCGCGCGGAGGACTTGCGGATCAAGCACACGATTGGGACGGCAACAGATGGAGGATGAACGTGGCCGGGGTTGGAATATTGATGGTTGTCGCGTCGAGTTGTTTACTAGATATGCAACGGCGTCGGGCGCATGAGATAGCACGTTACGCAGGCACCGTGGGCGGAGAAGGACAGTAATACCGCAAAATAATACCACGCGTTGCTCGGGGGAGCAGCTTCACGATGTGAAGGACAAGATAAATGATATTGGGACGGACTAGATTGGGCCGTGGGGTCTAAACCAAGAAAGCTTGCCTCCTATTGTCGTCAGCCTATCTTGGAAGTTGCGCGGCCAGCCCCAAAGAACATTGGACAGCTGCAGGGACCGCCAATCAGGGGGAAGGAGTGGAGCAGTGTCGGGCCGTTGCGGGGCAGGCAGCTGCCATGCAATTACGCAGCGGGGCATGAGCTCCGACCCCGCCAAATGACCCGAGATTGCCAAGGGACTCATCGGAACGGCGAGGAAGCCGATGCTCTCTGCAAGGCTACCATCAACTGGACCTGTCACGAGGGGCCGTGACTCGTCGTCATTTGATTTCGCCAGCCGCTTTCGTTCGAGGTTCCACATTCACCAAGTACCTACCAGTGCGCCCATAAACAGGACGTTCTGCTTCCGATTTCCAACCCAACAACCGTTGCTTACCCCCTTGGGTTTCGTCCAAACTTGTGCAACAAAGTCTGGCCCATTAAACAGGACCAACGCATCCCGAAAACCGAAACTGCCGGCCTGCCTTGGACCTTGCTATCATCAGATCTAGCTACCTACTTAAACCACTTTTCGACGAGCCCCACCCCCGCTCCCGGTCCATCGAACATTATCCATCACCCACATCTCTCCTCTGTCGCCGTCATGAATCTCCTCTACTCCACCGTAAACAGCCTGCGCGACAGGTACACCCCGGCGACGCACACGTCGACGTTTCGCAACACGGGCGAAATCACGCCGGAGGAGTTTCTCGCCGCGGGCGACTACCTAGTCTTCAAGTTCCCGTCGTGGTCGTGGGCCGACGCCGAGACCCCAGGCAAGCGCATCAGCCATCTCCCCCCCGGGAAACAATATCTGGTCACCCGGCACGTCCCCTGCCAGCGCCGGCTGAACGACGATTTCGCCGGCGATGCGGGCCACGAGGAAGCCGTGGTAGAGGGGGGCAAGAACAGCGGCGATGACGACGACGGCTGGCTGCGCACGGGCGGGTTGACTAGTTCCCAGCCGCTCAAGGTCAGAGAGGTACGGACGGTCGACGATGCTGGGAATGTAGGCGATCGCGAGGTCATCGATGAGGATGACATCCCAGACATGGAGGATGAAGAGGACGACGAGGCTATCATCCGGGACCCAGAGGCGGACAAGAACAGGTAGGGGATTTTGGCACCCCGGCGGTATCGATTTCTAACACATGCTGACTGATCTCTTCTCGCGGCTTTAGTGGTAGGCGGACCTACTCCCTCTATATCGTCTACTCTCCATGGTACAAGACGCCGCGCATGTACATGTCGGGCTACCAACCCAGCGGGGCGCCGCTGGCCCCGCAGCTCATGATGGAGGACATCGTGGGCGACTACAAGGACAAGACGGTGACGCTCGAAGACTTCCCGTTCTTCGCCAACCCCGTCAAGATGGCGAGCATACACCCCTGCAAGCACGCACCGGTGATGAAGACGCTCCTGGACCGGGCGGATGCGGCGCTCAAGCTGCGGCGGGAGCGCCAGAAGGCGGGCCAAGGCGCCGGCAGCAACCAGGGACTCGAAGGGTTGGAGGGGGAGGTTGCCAACCTTGATGTTGGTGCGGAGTCTGCTGCTGCTGCTGCTGCTGCTGCCCCGGCTGGTGGTGATCAGGTTGACGAATGGGAGGAGGTCCAGCATGATGTTGCGGATCAGGAAGTGGCTATCCGCGTGGACCAGTACCTTGTCGTTTTCCTCAAGGTATGTCTTTTCTCGTTGTGCTGCTCTCTTAATAAGTCTGAAACAACTAACAGCCATCCTAGTTCATTGCCAGTGTCACGCCCGGCATCGAGCATGATTTCACCATGGGCGTTTGATATTTTTGCGGCGAGGTTTACTGCGTTGATTACGGCGTTATTGATTCGGGGGCGGAGTTTGTTTAGGAATAGACAGATTATGCGGGAACGGAAGGGATGGGTTAGGACAGGGGGTCAAATGGGATGCATTAGCTAGGTACTACGAGTCCATGAACAAGAAATCAATCAAATAGCGTCTATTCATCCTCCCCCTCACTAACCTCCTCCCCATTCTCCATCGCCTCGCGCCTCACCCTCGCCGCCCGTTCCCTCTTCCTCTCCAACAACCTCTGCAGTTTCTTCGCCGCATTAAACACCCCATTCGTCCCCGCTCCACACGCACCACAACTCGGATCTTTGCGGTATCTCTTCAACGCACACCCCTCACAGAAATAATGCCCACACCGCGTCACAACAGGCGCTTTATACGCTCCCTTGCAGAGAATACACACAAACGGGATCCCCTCCAACATCGCCGCTTCTGCCTCCTCCCCATCTTCCTCATCCGCAGCTTTATTATTATCATTATCCCCCCCTCGCCGTGACCGATCGGCACTACCAACCACCGTCCCCCCCAAAACCCTCTTCCCCCTCGTCACACTCTCCCACTCCCGATCCAACTGCCATCCATGCGCGTAATCCTCCCGCGCATGCAGGAATTTACACCCGTCGCCATACCCGCAGAAACCGGTCTGCTTGTAATCTTTACAGACGTCTGGCGCCATGTCGGTGATGGTGATGGTGCGGATGTTGGATGGTGGTGCTTTGATTGGGCCTGCGGCGCGCCGGGGCGCGTCCGGGTTGACGGGGGTGTAGGTGGCGGCTTGGGAGAGGCCTTTGTAGAGGCCGTCTGGGGCCGGCGGCGGATCATTTTTCAGATCGTCCTTGTTGTTTCTGGTGCTACTGCCCTTGCCCGGGGGCATAGCGCGTGTTGAACCGAGGAGGTTGCGCGCGGAGAGGGCGGCGCCATCGGCGGGTTCTTCGTCGTACCAGTTACTTTGTTTCGTGGCTTCTTGTTTGCCCGTGTCGAGGGAGGCGGTGCGGTCGGCGCGGTAGACTGTTGCGGATAGGTCGTTGCCGGCGTCACCACCACCACTCCCACCACCGGACCCCGACCCGGAGGCGGTGTTGACGTTATTCCTGGACGAAGCAACAACCGCGCCGGTGTTGCGTTTTCGACGCTTGATTCTTTCGCCGGATGCGTCTTCTTCGGAAGAGAAATCGGAACCGTCGTCGCTGTCGCTGTCGTTGGCGGCGGCGGGGGGGGGCGTGGCAGGGCGTTTTCGGAGGTTGGCTTTGGCTTTGGCGCCGCGTTTTTTGAAGATGGCGACCGGCATGATGGGCGCCGCCGCTGGGGCGGTGGAGGGTTCTGATTCTGCTTCTGCCATGGTGTCTCTTTGAACGTGTGAAGTCCTGGGGGTTGGGGAGGGGAGGGAGTCGAGGAACGATTCGGTTTGTGGTTGTGTTGTTTGGTGTTTGTCGGAGGAAGAAGAGTTGCACCGTGACAGGGCTGTTAACGAGAATTACGTCATCATTGGCCCGAGCGTTCGAGAACATCTTCATGCTGACAAAATACCGATAGTGTTGCATCAACTGCCGCCTCCCTACACCTACGGCAGCCAACCATTAAGAACTCAATCACAGCCATACAGCACAACCAAAAGTTTCCAATTTAGTTTTCTCATTTCAGTCATCAAACGCTACCTCACAGCTTGTCCACTGCTCTAGTACACCCGGATCTGTCCTGCCTGTCCTGCCTGTCTTCTCTGTCTTCCATACAATTCTTCTTCCTTCTCTCGCTTGAGACGAGTACCACCCGACCAACGACCAAAGTATTGACCGAGTGACATCGCCCGCCAAAAAGGACAAAAAAAATACATGATGAGGAAGCAGGAAGACAGTTTGGCCGAGATGATGATAATAACAAACAAAGCGGGGGTATTTTTTCGTTCCCGTCCCTCACTTCTTGTTTTGGTTTGGTTGGATGGCCGGTTAGCCGGTTGGTTGGACCTAGCAGCTTTTTTTGGGAGACGGACGACAATCTTGAACCACCAAGAAATGAACAGCCGTGGGGGGAAAGAAAAAGAGAGATAAGGTAAGAGTATTTCCTTCCTTCCCCCCTTTACCGAGAAAACACCCAAAGAGAGAAAAAAAAAAAAAAAACGCCTGCGAAGGACAAGCCGGCCGAGGAGAACTCCCGCGCCACCGTGGTGTGGTGCCCATCAAATCTGAAAAGAGCATGCGCCAGATATTGTTGACAAGTTTTTTTCCGGGCAAGAGGGAGAGAGAAGAAGTGGTACATGATTAAGAGCGTGGCCGCAGCGGGTTTGCCTTTGAAGAGTGTCTTTTTTTTTTGGGTGGTGATACAAAGAAAAAGCCGGATAATCGAAAAAGAGAGCGAACAGAATAAGAAAATTGAAGAGAAGGTAAAAAAGGATATCATCCACGTCGTGACAACCCGTATTGCATGGCTGGTTGGTTGGTGTATGCCTCAGGGAAACCTCAATGCAGCGGAAAAAATAGTTTCTTGTAAAAGCGATCGACGAGAAAGGTAAGGGAAGGGCTGAACCTCTGACAAATGCATTAAATGTTGATTTTCCAAAGGAAAACTGGGAGAGCGGATGCAAATGACAATAAGCTCAGGCCCGGGATCTGACCGTCCCGGCTGGTGTAGCGGCAGCGGTCGCGGAGGGAGTCGGCGACCGGAACCCGGCAACCGAGTGGCGACCCCCCTTTTTGGCACTGCTGTGAAGAGTGCCGACATCATGTTTGCCTGTTGAGCATGTTGGTTAGCGTCTTGTACATGCATGCCACAGATTCTTGAGAGGGGTTAGAGTGGTTCTTGCGTGGGAGTAAACTAACCATCACAACACGCCCGAACATTCTCGAGACGATCGGCCTCGCGATCCTGCCTCTCAATCATCTCCCTGAGATCCTCCGCGCTGTCCTGCAAATCATTCGTCTCGTAGATCCCCAGCGCCGAATGACGCCCCTGTGCACTACGGCTCCGCATGCTGTTGAAGGTTCCCGAGATCTTGTTCTCCTTCCAGTACCCGCTGAACCGGCTCAGGGTGCCATACGACGGACGGGTCTGCGATGCCTTGGACCGGGAGGGGGTCAGCGTCGGAACGCTCATCGAGACATCCATCGTCGGGGAGTCCTTGGGTGTCCGGGAGCCGTAGGATGAGAGGGACGGCGGTGCCCGGCTGCCATTCACCGGGCGTTTGCCGAACGACGGGTTGAATTCCTCAACGTCTTCCCTCGTAATGTTACCAGCCAATTCCTCGGCATCCGTGTGCGTCTCGTCTGTCGTGCGAAGCAGCAAATACGACAGAGCATTGAACCAGGTCTCGTGTCGTTGGCCCGTGGTGCACGTAAACTTGACACTCCGGCCGGGGGAGACGATGATCAGACTCTTGCGGTGCAGGCCGGGCGGCATGGGGTTGTCATCGGCGACCACCCGCACGGCTTCGATCGGAACGCTCTTCGCCCGCAGCTCCGAGCGCCCGGCGGCGGAAGGGTCGCGGTCGCTCCAGTACAGAGTTCGCGTGTACGGATGCACCCAAAAGTATCGGCGATGCCTCTTCTCCGACATCTCACCACGCCCGCCGGTCTTGCGTGTGTACTTCCATAGGTACTCGCCAATCATGGTCTGCGTGATGGCCTGGATCATGCGCGGATCGGTGTTGGGCCCAAAGCCCTGGGTATCGAACCCGCCCATGGGATGCATGTTGAACCGGGTGTCAACCTCGGAGGTGAAGGACGAGATGGACGACTTGCGGCTCCGCATCGTGGCCCTGGAGAGTGACACCGTGTCGTGCACATCGGCGGTGCCGGGCGTGAACCCGGGCCGGGCGGCCCCGGCGCGAAGAGTGGGCGTGGCTCGCCCAGTCGCAACGGAGATGGGAGAGGTGGGGCGTCGAGAGCCGGTAGGGGTTCGCGGGCGGAGAGACTGGTTCTGGGGCTTGAGAGCGGAAGCAGGGAACAACGGCGGGCCCATGCTGCCGATTGTGCCTTGCCCGCCGTGCGAGGAGTTGCTCCTTGCCGCCTCGATAGCTTCCTTGTGGTTGCTGGGCAGCGGCGGGACCTCGTAGATAGAGGCCATGCCGCTGGTCGAGCTGCCGGGTCGCCGGGGCTGGGGCGCCTCGAGGATGTCGCTCCCAGAATCGGAAGTGAATCCCTTGGGGTGGTTGGGGCTGTCGAAGCTTTCCTGGCGCGGCCGGTGGATCCGGACGGTGGACGGCGTGGCCAGGCTGCCCATGGACTGCTGCCGCTCCAAGCCAGTAATATCGGGAGGCTGGAGCTTTTCTCTGATCATCTGGTCAATAGCATCCGATGTCAGAGATGTCTGAGCACCATGGTCTGCTGTGACTGGGCCATTGGACTGGGTAGCGTGGCTCTCCACGCCGTTGATGCCGTTGATGCCGTTCTCTGCATCGCGGGGGATGATGAACGCATTCCTCTTGGGGCTGCGCGGCTCGACGGGCTCGGTGTGCAGCGAATGAATACCCGCGAGGCTCAACACCGCCGCAATATTGGCACCCGCATCCTCTTCGACATGGACAGGCTCAACGTTCTGAGCCTCGATGCTGGAGAATGAGAGTGGCGCCGAGAGAACGACGGGAGTGTCCACGGGCTCAATGCCCCAAGACTCAACATTGGACATGTTGAGCGAGGGCGGAGCCGGCTTGGGGTCGTGGCGGGGCTCGACATGCTGCGAGGCGATAGATGAAACGGACAGTTTGACTGGTGATGCCGGCTCATCGCCCCGAGGCTCCACGTTCTCCGAAGCGATGGATGAAACGGACAGTTTGGCGGGTGACGCAGGTTCATCGCTCCTCGGCTCAACATGCTCAGAAAAGATCGAGGACAACGACAGGGGCGCCGGCGCCGGCACCGGCACCGGCAGGACAGCGGCGGCAACCTTGGGCACCGAGCGTTCTTCCACAACAGGCTCCGGCTCCGGCTCCGGCTCCGGCAATTCCACGGGCTCGACGTGCTGGGAAACAATAGCCGGCGACGACAGGGCAATTGGGGTGGGCGGAGCCGGCTCGGGTTCAGAAACCGGCTCAACGTCTCTCGCGTGTATCGCCGAGAAGCCAAGTGGCACAGGCGCAGGAGCAGAAGGCTCAATGTGCTGAGAGAGCACAAGTGGGATGCTGAGCGTCGGCAACGCTGGCAGAGGCGGCTCTAGCTCGGCCACCGGCTGGGTCTCCTGGGACACAAACAGCGGCGGTATGCTGAGTGTTGGCGGCGCCGGGAGGGGGGCTTCGGGCTCGGATACCGGCTCGATGTGCTGCGAAAGGATGGCCGGCGCACTGAGAGCTGGCAGTGGCACCTCGGGTTCCATCACTGGCTCGATATGCTCAAAGACATGGCGTGCCATGGAGAGGACCGGCAACTCCACCACCTCCGAGACCGGCTCCGTGTGCGCGGATAGGATCGAAGAAATACCCAACGGCTGTGGAGGCAGGGCACGGTCCGAATCGGGGTGAGGCTCAATGTGCAGCGCCTGGATAGAGGAGATGCTCGAGCCCACGAACGGAGAGTGTTGAGCGCCAGCGTCGCTGTAGCTGGAAAAGAGCGACCTGGACGACTCTCCATCCCTCGAAGGCGGCATTTGGCGAGACCTAATAATGACGGACTCCATCGACATCGGCCGGTGCAGTTCCTCGTAGTCCTCGTCACCGTTGACAATGGTAGGGAGGAATGAGCCAAAGTCCATGGGCTCGGTCATCATGCCGCTATCAACCATAATCTTGGGCATCGCGGGAAGTTCAGGAACCGGCGAGGCGCGGCCCCGAGCCATGCTATGGGGGGTACCAGGCGTCGCCGAACGGACACTCCTCCGACTTGGGCTTGCACTGGCCGCACCCGCAAACGAATCATCGTCGCTGTTGTCGAGGTCGTTGAGCTCAGCAAACAGACTCTGCCCACCGGGAGTACCCGAGGCGTTGGTGTCAGTGAGGCTGGATTGGCTGTCCTGGAAACCAGGTTCCTCGCTGAAGTGGCGCGAGCGGCGAGGCAGAGAGTTAGTCAGAGAGCTGCGACTCATGCGCATCCTCATCCTCGGACCGGCTGAGGGTGTCCGGATTTCAGAGCTAAAGACCGGGTAGTCATCGTCTTCGCTCGAGGTGGATGCCGTGCTGTCGAACGAGTAGCTGGACTGATGCGGCGGCAAGGGGGGCGGGCGCTTGATCGAGTGGGTGCTGCGGGACGGGCCAGCCTCTGTCTCGGTTGCCGCACCATCGGATAGATCCTCGGCGCCGGTCTGGAAGTCCTCCGTCTCGGTCCCCCGCTCGTGTGCGGTCTCGAAGGCGGCATCACTGGTCTCGTTGGCCGTCTCGAACTGATCGCTGCTCGACTCGTGAGGGACAGCGCCGTGGCCCGAGAGGCGAATCGTCGACGCGCGATGCGAGAGAAGGCCCGGGGACGCAGCCTCGGACTGGTCCTCCCAATCTTCATCATCGACGACCTCAGTTCTGCTGGCACGTGCGACGCCGAGTTGGTTCAGTTTGAAAGACGGTTTCTTGTTGTCACGCTGGTCCGACTTGCGGCTCTTCTTGGGACCGGGGTTCGGCTCCGTCCTAAGCTTTTCAATCTCGTCCCGGGCATCCTGCAGCATGCGCTTGAGCTCCAGCTTCTCGGTCTTCTCGCGATGGATGTTGGTGCGGAGAGTCTGGATGGTACGCTGAGCGTGACCGAGAGACGTCTTAAGCGTCTCAGACTCCAGCCCAGAGTGGCGAGGCGTCGGCTTCATCGGTGACGGGGGCGGCGAGTGCTCGGGGGTGTTGTGGTCAGGGGCAGAGTTAGAGTCCTCCTCGCTTCCGCCGAGCGGCCCATCGCGTTCCAGCGCCCTCCCGCGCTGAAGGGCCGAGAAAGCCTTGGCCAACTCCTGGTTCTGACCGGTCAACTCGTCGACCTTGCGCTGGAGTGCCGAGCGCTCCGTTTCAAAAACCGCGGCGGTTCGGCGACTAGTTCCAAGCTCGATTTCCAGGTTCTTGATCTCGGCAGAATGCTTCTCGTCCTGCTTGGCGAGATTGTCCTTGACTTCCTCCAGCTCCCTCTGCGTGGAGTTTCGTTCGGCTTGGATGATGTTGACGGTCTGCGTCAGCTTCTTCTCACGATCGGCCGCCTCCTTCTGCCCCGCGATGAACTCATGGATCTGGGTCTCGAGATTCCAGTTCTCATCCTTGTACCGGCTCTCACTCTCATCCAGAGTCTTGAGCCGTTGCTGGAACCCCTCGGCTTCGATCTCCAGCTGGGACCGTTCCGCCTTGACCTCCTTGATCTCCTCCTCCCGCTCCTGGAGCAAGGATTGCAAATTCCGCACCTGCGCAATCAACGAAGTGCTGATTTCGGCAGCAAACTCGATGTCGTGAATCCTATTCGAGGGCTGGTTGCGGGACTTGCGATTCGGGACGCTGAACTTGGTCGGCGAGGGCGCAGCGAGGGTCTCGAACTTGGAAGGACTCACGGAACGCTGGTTCAACCCATCAACACTACACTCGGATCTGGCAACACATAAAGGACAAACCTACCCTTGCGACACTCTTGTCAGGAGAGAACGGCGAAGCGGGTGCTTCGTTGCTAGGTATTCTCTGCTTGGGCAGCAAAGCCCGAGCGCTGTCTCGTGCGACCTCATTGTAATCCTTCTCGATGTCAACAAGACGCTGCCGCAGTTCAGGGTTCAGCTCAGCTTCGGATTGAAGCTGTTCGACTTCGCGGAGCTTGTCGGTGAGCTGCTTTTGTTGATGAACCAGCGCAGTACCCAGCTTCCCTGCCTCCTCCATCCGCCGTTCCGTGTCCTGGATGTGCGCCTGGATCGCTCGCTTGACCTGCTCTGCGGAAGAGCCGGGGGCCAGGGCAAAGAGATTCGTATCGAAGTTGGAGTGCCGTAGATGGGTCGGTCCCGAGGGGCTCGTCAGAAAGGGGTCGAACCCATGGTCGGCCGTGGAGGCCGCATCAGGCTCGTCGGAAAAGAGAGTGGTGGCCATGGTCAACGGCTTTGGCAGGCCTGCACGCCGTTAAATCGGAGGCCCCCAAATGTCGGTATTTTCTCGCGGCGGGTCAAGCGTAATCTGTCTCTGTCTACCAAAACAAGCCCAGCATGTGGAAAGGCGATGGATCGCGTCGCAACAACAAGCACAGATAAAGAAAAGTGAAAAAAAGGAGAGTTTGGTCGTCAAGAAGGAGTGGGAAGAATGAAGAAAGAATAAAAAACAAGTGTCGCAACCAAAGAAGAAATCGATTAAAAACGTGTTTGATTATGTCGTAAGTGAACAAACGAAAGACAGAGCCAAAGAAAGCGAAGAGACGGCGTCGAGTTGGTCGAAGAAGTCGTCGTTATGCCCTTGGTCTGCGAGAGGGACGGAATACGCGACCCCTCGAGCAAAATGTTGTTGACTTCTGCACAACCGCAAGGCAAGGACACGATCGGAAATCCGGGGGGGGGGTTGCGATTGCAGCTGACACGCGCCGGGCCCAGCAAATCAGACGGCTCCAAACAAAACCCACCGAAACAAAGGAGGGCGCAACAGTGGTCTCGCGCAAGCCAAGAGTTCACTCACTCAGGCAGGCACGGGCTGCTACGGTGAAATAATGAGAGAAATAAAATAAAATAAAATAAATGAAAACAAACGGGAATCGGGGCGACGACAGTGCAGTGGGGGGATGGGGGGGGAAACTGCAACACCAGCAGCGATGAGAGGGCACGAGGCTGCTGAACCGTTGTCGTGGTTGAGGGGCGAGCGATAACGTTAACGTTAGTTAGAGCCGTCGTCGGCGCACACCAAAAGAGGATTTTCGGCCGTTGCTTGTCCTTTTCGCCTCAGGCAGCGAAATCGTGGACAATTCAGCCCCCGGTTCAACGCCAAGCCACCAGCTGGTTTGAGTCTCCGCTGCCTGCGATTCCGCTGATTTTCAGCGAGTCCGGACGGCGAGCGGGTCTTCTCGAACATGACCGTGGAACATTGCAATCTGCTCTCATCTGGTGCAACGAGCGATCCAAATCAGAGTCGTCCGGTTCCAGCGGCGAGTCAACGGAAGGAATCAATTCTCATCCGTTCATAATTGTTGTCAATACAAAGGTGGTTATTTGTCTTCACAGGAGCCGGGCTGCGAGTTGTTCACCGTCAGGAGAATTCCTCCGGCATGGAAACCGGCTCGGCGCCTGGCTCCTGCCTCGAGACCGCACCCTTCCTGAACCTTTTGAGTTTCCTACCTGACGTGTGTGGTCGGAATCGGAGGCCCTCTCCGGCCCTGAAAAATAAGGCTCGAGTCCTGACAAACCGGTCCTTTCAACGCTGGATTTTAATGATCCACTTCCCGGAGATGGCAGGAGTGAGCAAAATGAGTCAAAATTATCTCGAACCACGGTCAAATCCGGACCGGGGGTCCGCAATGGCACAGTTCTGAACGTCTCTCCGCTCGACGGATTTTCGCTCTCCCCCAGGGAGATGACGGGAAACCCCTGATTGTAACGAGAAAACCCAACGTGTAACGCCCGGTGTGGATGTTTTCTTTTTTCCCTTTCAACCGTTGCCAACAGGTATCAACCCAGTTCTACGAAAAACAAGTTTCCTATCATGCTTTTCTCTCCTTCAGAGGAGGAGCCCCGCCGTCCGTTCGATACACCGCCGTTAACGCCATGAAAGATACCTATCCGTGGTTTTTGTGGGATGCTGCTTGTCTTATGTCGTGGCGATCTGGGCTGGCCTGCTTGGCTGTTGGACATCAAAACGAGATACCATGTCTCGGGCTCTTTCCGAACCACCGCGGGTTACCTGAGCGTTTCACGTAAATTGAGTCTGTCGCCGCATGCATGAACCGTTACGTGTAGGATTTATCATTTTACGTTACGATACTGTGTAGGTTTCTCACGGGCATGGAATTATCTCGCTCCATGACAGATTCACGACACATGAGTTCCAACTCCGAAAGCCATAACCAAATGCACCTCACCGAATTCATACCGCCATCAACCCATGCTATGCGTCGTAACAGACATCCAATACGCCCACTATCGCTATGACAACCACATCCAAGACGATACAATAACAACAACAAATGCATCCAACCCAAACCCATCATGCTTCACACCACAACCATCACAAGCAGAATAGAGTCAGTCATCCAATCCCTAGCCATCACCAATCCAACCCCTCCCTCCTCCCCCTCACCCTCCCCAACAGCCCCAAAACCGGCCCAACAACCCCCCGTTCCGCCCTCACCCTACTCCTCATCTTCACCCTCGTATAAAACACCGGACAATCCCGACTATCACACGGCACCCCGCCGCCGCCGCCGTCCCCATCCCCACCGTCCCTATCACCGTCCCTATCACCGCCCCCGTCACCAGCACCGTCAACACCGCCCCCATTAGTGCCGGGATGGACATCAGCTGGGGAAAACCCCGCACAACTCTGACACACCTTCACCACGTCGGTGTACTGTCGCTGTTGGGTGGTGAGTTTGGTGCGGAGGAGGGAGGAGGTGGTAGAGGGGTGAGAGGCGCAGCGGTTGCAGAGGGTTTGGTGGAGGAGGTGGTGGTTTGTTTCTGTTTCGTCGTGAAGGGCGGTGGTGGTGGTGGCGGTGGTGGTGGACATTTTTACGCCGCAGGTGAGGCAGGAGGTGGAGGTCAGGAAGGATTCGAGGGTTTTTTTGCTGCTGTTGCCGCCGGTGTCTTTGGTCTTGCTAGCACCGCCTTCTCCCACAACGCTGCTGCCGTTGCGTTTATGGTTATGGTTATGGTGAGCCCCCGGCGCGTTCTCGATCCGGCGGACCTGCTGAACCTTGGGCATCTCATCAAACCACGCTCGCACATTGGCACCGACGAGGTTAAAGATCCGCTCCAGCGGCGGGATGAGGTTCTTGGAAATATAATACTCCGCATCCAGCGTCGTGTGCGGGTTGTTGAGGAGCGTCTCCGGCGGAACACAGCGGTCGACAAGCCGCGCCCCGGGAGCCCCCGAGACCACGACATACGGCACCCGCTCGCCGTACTGCGGCTCAGCCCGGGCGTCTTCGAGCATGCGTTTGGTGCTGATCAGTGCGCCCGGCGGACCGGGCCCTTTGGCGCTGTAGGTGCCGAGTTTGATTTCTTTGGCGAAGACGAAGTCTTGGATGGAGACGGAGCCTTGCATGATCTTGGAGCATTGGGACTGGAAGTACTCTTTGACCTGGCTCAGGTCGGCGGTTTCGAATAGGAGTCTGAGGGCCTTTTCCTCGATCTTCTGCTCCGCGGGCGTGCCGTCGCGACGCACGGTCTCGATACCCTTCGCGTCAAACTCGGGCACCGTCTGGTCGCGGCTCTCGTACTTGTAGCCCACGTAGCGTTTCTTAGCGAGAAGCACGCACGGGTGGTAGACTTTTTCGAATTTGAGCTTCACCGGCCGGGGATTCATGTTGGTGATCTCCTTGGCCATCTCGGCGCCGATGTCGAAGGCCTGCTGGCGTGTGCGGCCCTTGAGGTAGACAAACAAACTGTCGGTGTCGCCGTACACCACCTCGGCGCCCCAGCGTTCCACGGAGTGGATGTAGGCGATGGCGCGCTCGAGCGTCTCGCGGCCGGTTTGGACGATGCTGTCTGCGATCTCGGAGCACGGCATCCGGCCGGAGAAGGAGGCCGAGGTGTATCCGTAGGTGACGTTGGCGAGCAGCTTGAGGGCGAGTTGCCGATTGTGGAGGAGCTTCTGCAGGGTTCTGTCGTCCTTGTCCTCTTTCATGCCGCTTTTGACCATCACTCGGGTTTCCAAGATCTCCGTCAGCATCTTGGCGAGCAGCGACTTGCGGATCTCCGGCTTGCTGTACATCATGCCGTTCGGGGCGATGTTGATGTGGTCTTTCAGGAGACTAAGGAGGCCCTCCCTCCGCTTGTATTCGGTAAAGCCCAGCTTGTTGGTACCGCGCCAGCTCACCACGCGGCCGAGACACGTGGAGTAGCAGTAGTTGTACGCAATCATGACGCTGGGGTAGAGGCTCTGGAAATCTAGAACGAGCAGTGGGCTGGCGTAGAAGGCACTCTGCGGCTCCATCACCAGGGGCAAGCACTCCAACGCATTCTGACCCCCGACCTGCTTCCTGCTCGGTGAGACCAAGATAAAATTCTCCGGCTTCGCAATCCGGAACATGATGGACTCGACCTTGAACTGTGAGCCTCGAGAGAAGACGGAGAAGAAGTCCACCCCCAGCAGTCTCGCTTGTTCGCTCGTCCGTGGAATCAGTTCATTCGCTTCGAGGATCTCGATATCCATCCGCGTCCGTTGAAGGTAGTAGCGCAGCACCTTGCTGAGATCCCTCGGCCGGCCACTGACGTACCAATCCGACAGAGTCCGCCACGTGTAGTGCGGGATCCGGCGATGCAAGAGGTGCCAAACCACATTCTCCATGCTGTACTGGAGTAAGTTGAGCTCGCCCCGCATCGCTCTCCAGACGTTGATGATGTGTCTCCCCGTCACATGGAGCATGGATGTCGTCCTGAATCCCCATCGATCGCCGTCCTTGCTCTTCTTGGCCAACGAGTCCGACTTGGTCCGCGAGAACTCACTGCACAGGTCAAACTCATACTTGTGCATCGCTCGCTCCACCAAATAACCCCAAGAGCCGCCGTGAACTTCGTAGCCCGTCAGGATATCCGGGTCGTGCGCCCGCACAATATCAACCATCTTAACCATGAGGTCCAGCTCGGAGTTCTCTTCATCCACCTCCACGCCCGTTGTTTGGCTACGTATATGCTGCGCGAGACGACCGTCTCCCGCCGAGAGAACGACAATACCGGAGATGGTGGCATCCTTGCCTTCTTGAGTGCCAAAGAGGCTTTGCTCGTCGGATCTCAGACACCAGAAGATGCACTGGACTTCGTCCTCCTCGGGGTTCGGGACCAGCTTTCCGCGGCTGTTGACATGGACCTCGAGACTCATCGTGCTCATGTACTGTGCCTCGAACCGAACACTGGCCGATTTTTGCTTGAGCGAGTACTTGAAGCCGTGCGTGTTCTGTGGCGTTGGGCCGATAATTTGAGAAAGCAAAGCGGGTTTCCTTGTTTGTGTCGCTGCAGGTGGCCGACCAGAACCGCCCTTTTGAGCTTTCCTCTTCTTCTGCTTCTCATCCCACCAACCGCTCACCTCAGCGAACGACGGTGGCGGCTCCGCAATCTCCCAACTTCTGAGGGTACACAGATCCCTCTGCCTCTCATACCTCGCCTCCATCGCGCCGAAATCAGGGGCCAGCTCTGGATCAGCGCCGAACGTCGCTGGAGAGGTACCGGTGGGATCAAAATCGGGCAGATAGGGGAGACTGTTGCCACCCAGTCGATACTCCCTCCCTGCGTACTCTCTTGGTCGCGGCGGTACATCATCATCGTTGCTGTAGAAGGCCTCTTGGTAGATAACGTCTGGAAGACCATACGATTGCATGGTGGAAATGACCTCCGAGGCGGATGGCGGTGGCGTGCTAACAAGGAACATTGTGGTATCGCCAGCCCAGTGTAGTTTGGGTGGCGGGGGCGTGCCCGGTGATTCCGATACAGACTGCGGTTCTCCCAAGCCCGAGTGACCGAACTTGGGGCTGGACTCGTCCAGAGACACCGAAAAGTTGAACGACACTTGTTTTCCCATTGATCCTGGTATCCCCCCATCACTCCGCTGCGAGGCACTTTGCTGGGCAAGCCTGAAGATTGTACTTGGTTCCTGGGGATCTTTAACAATTGGAAAGTTGAGGGTTTGGTTCCCTTGGGATTTCTGGGAGCCCCCTTTCAAGACGGAATGTTGTTGTTGTGAGGACGGTGTTTGAGTCTGCGGTGGTGTACATGTAGAAACTGCCTGGTCTGCCTTAGCCATGACCACATTCTGGCTAGGGAGACGGTCCTCGACAACGGCTCGGCTGGTGGTCCCGGTTGAGTCCTCGCGCTTGGGTCGTTTCCGTGGAGAGCCTGGTTCCAATACAGACGTTGAGCGCTTCAAATTCACGCGTTCCACGCCCTCAATCTTCTTCTGGATATCGTCCACTTTAGATGTGAGCCCGAGAGCCTTTGCCGATAAAAGCAGGTCCCTCGAGAGTGGAACACAAGGACGCCTGCCAGAGCGAAGACCACTGACACCAAACCCCTCATCAACGCCCTCGAGTGGCAGCCCCAGCTCCGCAGCAAGGTCGGGTTTATCGTACGTGTCGGAACCTTTCTTCTGCCCTTCATCCAACCCATCTGGGAGTTTCCGATCTCCATTCCCGGGCGCCTCAAGTTCAAGGATCCCCTTTTCATCAACTTGAATGCTGCTAATAAGGTCGGCGTTTCGCAGTAATTTCCGCTCCAGCCCCAGAGCTTGCCGTAAGTTTTCCGGGTACAGGTCCTCGACAGACTGGAGCGTAGTCGGAATCAACGGCTCCTTCGGGTCCTGCTTGACGTAATTGGAGAAGTCCAACTCTGTCCCGTGCTCCTCCCCCTCCTCCTTCGCGACTAGCTGTCGAACTTGCTCCTGGTATTCCTCCTCGTTGATCCAGCCTGGGGGTTGCGAATCCCGGGGATCTGCAGACATGGAAACCAGCGCTTCTGGCGGAAACGGGCTGTCTCCGAGTTTAGATTTTGCCATTTGCTTTTTCCTACGCTTCGTCTCGTCCTTCCACAGCCCAGCCATGCTGTGAACGAGTTTCAAATCGGTGGGGATGGGACGCTCTCGTTCAACGAAATCGTGGTGTAGCGGCCGCTCTTTTACGGAATTCCGGTTCAAGATGTGTTGGGCGCAGATATCCACTTCGATGGAGCAGTGGCTTGCCCGTGGAAGCCGGACATCATTGGTGATGCTGCTCAGGAGAATGGTGTTGCTGTCCCAAATCCGTGGCGGCTCACCCGGTCCAGCGGGTTCTGGAACAGGGGATCGAAACATGACATTTTTGGCGTCGAGATAGTCGCAACCGTATAAGTTGTAGTCCGCCATAAACTGGAGCAGGTACTGCAGGTGTGCTTCGTAAGGCTGGAACTTCTGGCCCATGACTGCGCCTTGCTGCAAGATATCGGCCAGCCGGGAGATGACAACGGGGTTGAGCACGTAGATTTTGAGGTAGAACCGATACCCGACATGGAAACCGTAGAACGGGATCCCCTTCACAAGGGTCACACGAGCAACGAACTTGTCGCGCTGGTGATCCCTGCGGTAACTGACGGCCAGGGCATGGTCGATGGAAAGATGCAACTTGTACATGTACTCAGACACTTTATGTCACGTTCGTTAGAACATTGGTTCTCAGTCTCGATGAAGGGATCCAAGTACCCACCAGTTGGCTTGTCCAGCGGCCCCTGATACTCGATGTAGAGGTAAGGAAATGCGCCATGGATATGAGCGCAAACCTTCTGTCCCGTCTCGGTCGACCCAAACACGCGAATGACGGGCACTTTTGGCTGTCGAGCAGGGTCTGAGTGGCCATCGTCCTTCCGCAGTTGGGGGTCATACCGGGTTGGCACCGCTTGGTAGTGGTCGATGCAGTTGAGGCGCACCCGAAATGTGTCCATCTTGGGGGTGGTCTGGAATCTCCGCGTCGGGTAACCGAGCAAATGAGATGGTTCTCATTTTAGAATATACAAAATCACAAAGAAAACTAAACTGAAAATCCAAACGTAAAACTTGGTGGTTCGCAAAACGCGCAGCCGTGATGTCGCAAAACTTCAGGCTGCGACGCGCCTGCAGGCTCCAAATACGCGCCGCGCTGCACGGCAGTGGAGCAGCAAACTCGCCAAAACACGTGAAACGCACGCTCAAAATGAACGAAACCGGTATCCGGAGACCGGGACGGAACTTGCATGAATATGAGTTGCTAAGGCGTTTTAGTAGTACCTTTAACCGTAAGTAAAACGTCGAGAAATCATGATTCGAGAAGTGGTTGTGGTGATGTAAGTGGAGGTCGGGGAATATTTACAGGGTTAGGGTTATTTTAATGCATTATCTCACCTCTTAACTTTAGTCGCGACACTGGCGTCCACTCTTCTTCCCATCACCACGGAAATATCCCCGTTAACCAACGCACACCGTTGGAATCTGGAAAACTCTTATCAACACCCACAATGCCACCACCACCTCCACGTCGGCCAGAAACAGCCTCAGCGGCGACGGCCGCTGCCAGTGCAGACAGCGGTTCCGGCGCCGGCGCCGCACGCAAAGAAGACAACATCTACATCCCCTCCTACATCAGCAAACAGCCCTTCTACGTCAGCGGGCTCGACGACCATGACGACTCCCTCCAACATCAACGGCGTGCCGCCCAAGACGCCGAAAATTTCACATTCGAGAGGGGAGGCAAGAAGGCCGGCGCGGCCCGGACAAAATGGGTGAAGGGCGCGTGCGAAAACTGCGGCGCCATGGACCACAAGAAGAAGGATTGTCTCGAGCGGCCCCGGAAAGTCGGCGCCAAGTTCACGGGGAAGGATATCCAGGCCGACCGGACCGCGCGGGATGTGAAGTTGGGATACGAAGCGAAACGTGATGTTTGGGCGGCCTACGATCCCAAGCAGTACAAGGAAGTGGTGGAGGAGTACAACTTGATAGAGGAGGCAAGGAGAGCATTACAAGGTCAAAATGGCGATAAGACGGACGGGAAAGATGTGTACGAGGAGGGCTTCAAGTATGCCGAGGAGTCGGAATTGGGCAAGGACAAGACCGTCAAGCAATCCATGCGTATCAGGGAAGACACGGCCAAGTACCTCCTGAACCTGGACCCCGATTCGGCCAAATATAACCCGAAAAAGCGCGCCCTTGTCGATGGCGGCGCGCTAGGCGACAAATCCTCCCAGCTCTTTGCTGAAGAAAGCTTCCTCCGCGCGTCCGGCGAAGCCGCCGAGTTTGAAAAGGCCCAGAAATACGCGTGGGAAGCGCAAGAAAAGACAGGAGATACCTCATTGCATCTGCAGGCTAACCCCACCGCAGGGGCGCTGATGCGAAAGAGAGAGAGCGAGGAGCGGGAGGCGAAACGAAGGAAGAGGGCGGAGATGCTCGCGAGCCAGTACGGCGAGCAGCCCGTCGTACCGGAAGCGCTCAAGGTGGCCATCACCGAGTCGGAGACGTTTGTCGAGTATGACGAGGCGGGCCTGATCAAGGGCGCACCAAGGAAGGCGGCCAAGTCTAAGTACGCAGAGGATGTGCTCATCAACAACCATACGTCTGTTTGGGGCAGTTGGTGGTCTGACTTCAAGTGGGGTTATGCATGCTGCCACTCGTTTGTTAAGAATAGCTATTGCACCGGCGACACTGGGAAACAGTTGGCGAAACAGGCTGGTTCGTGGGATAAACATGGGACGGAAGGCGGCGAGGATGGGAGTGGGCAAGACAGTTAAAACGATACCCTAAATAATGCGACTCAAGTCACAGCACACTATTTCAGTTTTAGAAGTTCCTGGTGCCTTGAAGTGCTTGACTCCAAGAGAACTTCTTCACGGACAAGAGTAATACGGCGGCGGAGCAATGAACATTATGGGCCCCAGTAGGGGAAGGCGTTTCATGATTGGAGACCTGCTGCGTATAGCGTACGTGCAAATCTTGAGATGCATTCCCACTCCATACTATAAACGCCGTAAGAGCATGATGCAGAGGTGAAAAGTCTCCGCCCAGACCAATTTTCGTAGCCGGCTCCGTGCAGTCCCAACCATTCCCATGATGAAAGCCTTTAAATTTACTCGTCATCCTCCTCCTCCTCGTCACCGTCGCCCTTCTCGGCGGCCTTGGCCTTCTTCCTCCTGACACGGCCGGGGCGGCCGCCACCAAAGGGCGAGGTCAACGCGAAGTCAATGTGCTTCTGGGAGTCGAGACGGACGACGAACGAAGGAACGTTGACGATCTGCTTGCCGACGCGGATGTGGCGCTGGCGGATGAGGACACGGGCGTGGTGGATCGACTTGGCGAGACCGAGCTTGTAGACGAGGGTCTGGAGACGACGCTCCAAGAAATCCTCGACCTTCAGGGCCAAGACGTAATCGAGCTTCATGCGGGACTCGTCGAGCACACCGACACGGACCAGACGGCGAATGAGGGCATTGCCTTCGAAGAGACGCTTGGGGTCCTTCTCGTCGAGCGTGAGAAGCTCACTGTTGGCACAAATATTATTAGCTCCGTGTTCGCTCAACACCACCCCCATAAGAGAATACACATACCGGGCAGCACGACGAATCTTGGAGAGGGTGAGGAGCACACGCCACACCTCACGCTTGTTGCGGAGACCATACTCGCCAACGAGCTTCAGCTCGGAGTCCCTGTAGTGCCGAAAGGTTAGTCCACGATCACAATCGACATGGGCAGAGACAAGCTGCTGCTCAGTGGCCGGTGATGTTTGCAAGCATGCGCACAAGACGGGCGTTTCGCGATGGCGCGATATGCCCGTCACGCAGAGGCTGCAATTGAGGAATGGTAAAAACCGGGATCAAACGCACAAACGAGCGGCCTCGAAGGGGCGACGCGGGACCTTAGCGGTCTTGGAGTACGAACGCGGCGCCATCTTGTCGTTGAGGCTGTCAAAGGTTGGTCGAGTCCAAGCAGAAATTCGCAAAAGTTGCAGCAAGCCTTGGAGGTTGTCAAGGAAAATTGGAGGGGATTTGTGGTGGTCCGTGCGTATCGCAGCTGCTTGCCCTAATGATAACTTGTGAGTGGTGCGGGCTGGCGAAGTGGCCAAAGCGTTTGCACCCTGCTTAGTCACCCATTCCGAAATCCGACTTGGATTTGCTTCCACACAAAAAATCCCCAATTTTCGCAGCCTGCAGCAACCACCGACTTCGACATATCGAACCCCGTCGACACACCCAGCAAATAGCCAAGATGGGTCACCCCGCAGGTCTCCGTGCTGGTACGAGATATGCCTTCTCTCGGAATTTCCGGGAGAAGGGTATGATCAGGCTCTCGACCTACCTGAAGACGTACAAGTATGTTGACGCGACGAACGACGGGGCGGAAATTGGAGAGAACGTTTGCTAACCGAGCTGCAGGGTTGGCGATATCGTCGACATCAAGGTCAACGGTGCTGTTCAGAAGGGGTAAGCGAAAATCCAATTTTCCAATCGATCGAAATCATTAGGGGCGGGCAAAAGGGGAGG
Source organism: Dichotomopilus funicola (assembly GCF_033296635.1). Taxonomy (NCBI): domain Eukaryota; kingdom Fungi; phylum Ascomycota; class Sordariomycetes; order Sordariales; family Chaetomiaceae; genus Dichotomopilus; species Dichotomopilus funicola. The sequence goes on from NW_026944137.1 coordinate 35,900, forward strand.
GAGACGAAGACCAACCACACACACACACGACTGCACACTCGGTTGCATCTTGATCCTCAGAGGAAGAATGGGAACAAGAGACTGATTTTGGACACAACACAGTATGGCCCACAAGGTCTACCACGGCAAGACCGGCGTCATCTACAACGTCACCAAGTCGGCGGTCGGCATCATCATCTACAAGAAGGTCAAGCACCGGTACCTCGAGAAGCGCATCAACGTCCGTATCGAGCACATCCAGCCCTCGCGGTCACGGGAGGATTTCCTCCGCCGTGTCAAGGAGAACGCCGAGTTGAAGAAGCAGGTCAAGGTTGAGGGCAAGCCTGTGCAGCTCAAGAGGCAACCCGCCCTGCCCCGTGAGGCCCGCACGATCCCGTCCGAGTACAACAAGCCGGAGACTGTCGCGCCCGTTGCGTACGAGACCACGATTTAAGGGAGAACTCGTGGCAGGGGTGCCGTATTTGGTGGGGTTAGATATGGCTTGGTGCTTTCTCTCTGCATGGGGTTCATCGCGTTCGGCACGGAAGGATCTCCTGTATGGACTTGGTTTGGGATGCGGGAGTGCTCATAGGAACAACAAAATACCAATGACATGGCCAAAGCAACTCGCAGAATCCTTCTTGTCTATCTATCCGGGCACAAACCTCAAGCGAAGCCCGGCGAAGTGGTTTCTTCGAGGGTGACAGTCTGTAAGGAGACGTCAAAAGGAATTGACGGTTGACTTCGGTCTTGACCGGGCTTTCCTTTTCTTAAGCGTTCTCTGGCCTGTACACTACGTCCCGAGCAGCCCCCACAGCCTTATGGAACTCAATTTCAATGGCTTAAATACCAAATCCAAGAGTGGGCCAATCCTAACACACCAGGCCGAACTACCTACGATAAGAGGTCATTCCAATAAATGAATCCCCTTGGTTGAGAGTTGTCGGCTGAGTAAGTGTCGCTTCAAAAGCCCCGTATCCATTTTCGATACGAAGTCATGGGACTAGCAACGAAACGACTCCAATGCATGAATGCCCCTTTTATTCAATATTCCATGGAACCATGTGCCTGACCATCGTGTTTTCGCTCCCCTGTTGGCCGCTAGGAGAGGCCGAGGAACCCTGGCGGGGCTCGAGCGGCTCAAGGCGACGCGGGGAATCTAGGCCCAAGCGCTCACTGTCGCGCCGCTGTGGCTGACGCCATGACCACTGGAGCTGCTGTGCCAGGTGCTGTCTGTCATCAACAATGACTTTGTTGGTCCGGCCGAAACCAAAGCAATTCCCCCTGCCTAGTGACCCATCGTCTTGAGCGGTAACCAGCATTTTCAAAGTTTGGTCACTAAGATCAATGCGCCCGCAATTCCTCCCTCCGCTTGGCAGGTAGCAGGGCCGACGGTCTGTCAACTCTGCTGCCGCCGCAAGTGCATAATCAACAACCGATAAACACCATGAGCTGGTCCGGGTTCCTCTGGGCGTACCTGCTCGGCGGCGTCACGTTTCTCCCGCTACTCGTAATTGTCGTTTTCGCCCATGCCTATGTCACTCTCCCGGTCCGACGAGATGCGGTCGGCCCGTCGACGTCCGGCGCGGATGATGACCTCGTACAACCTGGCGACGACATCAAGCTCCTCAAAGCCGCGCAACAGGATGGAACCAAGGCGCGGACGGTCCGCAAGGAGCAGGACGTTGCCGCGGGCTACTTTGCCGTCTGCCGTGAATACACCCCCATGGGAATCAACGCGAAACCGATTGAACGCGCGACGCCCGTTGGTTCGGCCACGGTAGCGGCCCCAAGCCCCAGCGTCTATCAGACGATGTACCGCAGCATCTTCGATCGGAAGCCGACACCCGGCCCGTTAGATAACAAGAACAACAGCGGCAGCCAGCGCCCTAAGAAAGCTGGTAACGTTTTCTATGTGGTGCTCAGGTATGCAATGCACCCTCCCGGCTTGTGCCATGTTCGCATGTGCCCGTCCTAATCATCTCCGCAGACACGGGCATTTGATGCTATTCGACGACGATGAACAGCTTGAGGTCCGCCATGTCATATCTCTGTCCCATCACAACATCAGTATATACTCTGGGGAACCCGTCACACCCGAAGGCGAGCTATACATCAAGCGCAACGCCATCTGTCTTTCCCGTCGTGCCTCTGAGCCACCGTTGAGCCCAGATGGCCAGCTTTCGAAACCATTCTATTTGTTCTCCGAAAATTGTTCAGCGAAAGAGGACTTCTACTTTGCGATGCTCCGAAACCAAGAACAGGCTGTGGCGACCGAGGGTCCCGAGGTCCCGACGCCGATCCAGTTCGACGTGAAAAACATGATTTCACTGGTTCAGAAACTACACTCGTCCGAGGAGCACATGCAGACAAGATGGCTCAATGCCATGATCGGGAGGGTGTTTTTGGGTGTGCATAAGACCAAGGACGTGGAAAACTTTATCCGGGAAAAGTTGACCAAGAAGATTTCACGGGTCAAGCGTCCGGCCTTCTTGTCCAACATCACCATCAAGAACATCGACACGGGCGATTCCGCACCGTACATTACGAATCCGCGTCTTAAAGACCTCACAGTTGAGGGAGAGTGTGGCATCGAAGCCGATGTGCGTTACACAGGAAACTTTCGGCTCGAGGTTGCGGCCACAGCTCGCATCGATTTGGGTACACGTTTCAAAGCGAGGGAGGTCAATCTTGTCCTCGCTGTTGTCATGAGGAAGCTCGAAGGCCATGTTCTCTTCAAGATCAAGGCGCCACCCAGCAACCGCGTGTGGTTCTCGTTTCAGCAGATGCCGAAAATTGAGATGACGATTGAACCTATCGTCAGCTCTCGGCAGATCACGTACACGGTAATCCTCCGTCAGATTGAGAACCGGATCAAGGAGGTCATTGCCGAGACGTTAGTGTTGCCATTCTGGGATGACACCCCTTTCTTTGACACCGAACACAAGAAGTGGCGAGGTGGGATTTTTCACGACGACACTGTCAAGGTGCCGACCAGCCCTGAGGCGGCGGCCGCTCAGGAAGGGGACTTGGGCGAGGTGGATCGTCTCGAGGATAACCAAGGGATTCAAGAGTCCGATATCCCATCCATTGAGAAAAGCTACAGCTTGCCGGTGCTTGATAAACGGCCATCTATCGGTTTATTTGGGAAAAAGTTGTCCAGCAAGACGAGCAAGACGGATCTCGCTTCATCTCCCTCCGTATCATCTACCAGCGTCGAAACGAAAAGCGAGACCAAAGGCGAGATGGGCTCACCTCCACCGGTGCTCTCGGCCCCGTTCGCACAACCATCCTCTCCCACCATCGGAACCATCGCCACCAATGCGGACCAATTCCGACCGTCATCGTCCCCTCCCAACGGCGACTCCGCTATGTCCGCCATGGCAAGTTTATCGACGACTCCTCCTGCCTCTGCCGTCTTCCCCGCCCCGTCGCCGACGCACTCAACAACCCAGGCGTCGAACCCGAACGCTTTCAAGCCTTACACCACCTCCAAATCAACCAACCTCTCATCAGCGAGCGTGAATAAAGACTCGACCGATCTTGGGAAGGACACCGACAAGACCCCACAGGCGCGACGAAATACTGTTTCGTCTACAGAAAGCCAGAGCGACAACGGGTCCCAGTCCCCCACACCGTCCCTCAAAGGCTCGGTCCGCGGGCCAGGGCGCCCAACGTCGAGAAGCTTCTTCAGCCGCCGGGACACGGCCTCGTCTGTTTCTTCAGGAGTCGGTTCCCAAACCACGGCCGAGACGCAGAAGCGGACAACCCTGAACACAATCGCCAACGCAGCGGGCTCTGCCAAACGGTGGGGGTTCAACGCCTTCCAGCGCCGCAACAATGACGAGAATGGCCCGCAAAATGGGAAGGCGGGTGATGGCACCTCTGGCCTTGACCTAAGCCAGCCCATGGGACGTGGTCAACCACTTCCGCCTCCCGGTACTCCACTGCCAATGCCTGAAAAGACGGGCTCGACGGGGGCGATTCAAATGCCCAAGCGGAAACCGATTCCTTTGTCGACGGCTGAACGTCAACCGGACCAGGCGAGGCAAGGAAGTGAACGCCCGTCGGTGCAGCCCCCGCCGCTCCCGAAGAGGCGGCAGCATCGGACGGAGGAGGAAGGCGAGGAAAATGGCATGCTGGTGGTCACGGCGCCCGCAGAATCCGAGCCTACCACGCCGCTGAGTGCGACACATAGCGTTCCAGATGCTCTTCCAGCAGCCGAAGCGACGGATGAGTCTGCTACACAGCCGTCGATACCGGATGATACCCAGCACACGACAAAGTCAACAAAGTCAGCAGAGTCAACAGAGTCAACACAGTCAAGTTTGCCGTCTCCCGAGGAGGCGGCCGTACAAGATAAAGCTGTCGGCGCAATTGCAGACCCAGGGCCCACCCCCGACGAGGACTACTCGGCGTGGATGGAAGAGGAGGAAACGGATGAATCAGATCCTTCCGCGGACACGAAAGCAGCCTAAGTTGATCAAGATGTACATACATTACGGAGTTACGGGAGGTGTCAAGGTGCGCTGCTGTTCAGCAAAGCTAAACCTTGCGACACTGATAGAGGTGTTTTATTATTGTGTGGGATACGGAACATACCATGGCATTGTTAGGGATTGGATTGGATTGGTTGGTTGCATACATACCTAGTATTTGAATGGAGCTATTCTGGTTGTCCTGGTTTGAAGTGATGTTCCTCTTGTTGTCCATTGATACCGATGCGGAAAGGTCTTATCAGTGCTCTTATCATGAGATGTTTCTCCCTGTTACGGACCGTGATGTGTACTCTACCGAGTCAACAGCTGGCAGTGTTCGCTTTGGCCCATAACACATATATTGCGTGCTTGCTTACCGCCCCAAAAGTTGACATCGAGTGGTGCTTCGTGGAAGGTCGTCCATCGGCCATCCATCGGCCATCCATCGGCTGGCGGCAGTGTTATCAGCCCGCTACGGAAGCTCAACCGCCAACAGCCGCAGGGGCAGCGGGACCCGCCGCGGCCCGATCAGCAATGCAGCACGATTGACAGCGTCGCCAAGGCCAAGCTTCTCAAGTGCCACTTCACAGCACCTCAAGCTCCTCCGATTGGGGTTGTTCACAGCTGGGTCTGCCCCTGTGACATCATGCTGCTCAGATTATTGGGCAGGGCCCCTCGACCAGCAAGCTCAATGCCGCAGTGCGTCAGCCGATAGCTCCATTAGCTCCATTCCCAAAAGAGGCTTTGCGACCAGACAAGCCTACCGAGTTGGCGTTTTGGGGGACTCCGCAGAGCGGTGACTGACTGGACTGTGCCTCGTGATCGAGCCTCTTCCTTTTTTGGAGCTGGTTGTTTTGGGTTCATCTGAACGCCGATAGTTTTGGATTGTTGCTTCTCTCCTTTCTACTCTTTTGCTGAACTGAACATACGACAGTACTCATTCCAATCCCTTGATCCCAATCCCTTATTCCCAACATCTTTCAGTGCCAAATTCCTCACCATGACGACTCGGTACCGCGTTGAATGTGAGTGTCCTGGTTTAGTTACTGCAAGATGTCAGCTAATTCGATTTCAGACGCCCTCAAAACTCACCGGCGAGATCAATTCATAGGTATGATCCTGGTTCTTCAACCCCAATGGCCAACTCGAAGGGCGTATGCAAGATGCTGACCCGAGCAGAATGGATCAAGGGGCTGCTGGCCGTGCCCTTTGTGCTCTACTCACAACCCCACGGGGCCATTGATGGGCAGAGCGAGGACACGCTCATCCAGACCCGGGAGGAAGCGCACCGGCGATACAGCGAGATCCTTCGGGATGTTGAAGTCATGATTGACGACCACAGTGAGTACTCTCTCTCTATACTTGCCTCTCAATGCTTGCGTCTCAAATACCGGATTAACTGTGTGTCCGACAGTCTCCTACCAAAACGACCCGAACAACCCGTTCCCGTCCAAACTCAAGCTCCTAGTCCCAACCATCGGGCCCTTCTTCACGCGCCTACCACTCGAGGCAGCCTTCAAGTTCCAGGACCGCAAGCGGTACATCTCGTCTCGGCGCTTCGTCTCGCCGTCCTTCAACGACGTCCGCCTGATCCTCAACTCGGCACAGATGATGGCCGTCACGACGTACGGCACGCTGCAGTTGGCAACCTTTGACGGTGATGTGACGCTGTATGATGATGGGGAAAGCCTCGAGCCGTCGAGTCCGATTATTCCGCGTTTACTAGGTATCCCCCTCTCTCCTCTTCTCTCCATGTTCACATCTCAATGGGTAAATCATATTAACAAAACATCAGACCTCCTCCGCAAAAACGTCAAAATCGGCATCGTCACCGCAGCCGGGTACACCACCGCCGACAAATACCACGCCCGTCTGCACGGCCTCCTCGACACCCTCGCCGCCACGCCCGACCTCACCCCCACCCAAAAACAATCCCTCCTCATCATGGGCGGCGAAGCCAACTACCTCTTCGCCTTCTCCCCCACCTCCCCGCACCTCCTAACCCCCATCCCCCGCCACCGCTGGCTCACCCCCGAAATGGCCGCCTGGGACACCCACGGCGAAATCCCCCAGCTCCTCGACGTCGCCGAGGCGGCCCTGCGGGAGTGTATCAAGACTTTGAACCTACCAGCTACGCTGATGCGCAAGGATCGAGCGGTGGGGATTATACCGGACCCTCCTGGCGCAAGGATTCCGAGGGAGAGTTTGGAGGAGACGGTGTTGGTGGTGCAGAAGGTGTTGGAGTTGAGTGCGGCCGGGAGGGGGGGGAGAGTGCCGTTTTGTGCGTTTAACGGAGGGAGGGATGTGTTTGTGGATATTGGGGATAAGAGTTGGGGGGTGGCGGTTTGTCAGAGATGGTTTGGCGGGGGAGGAGGGGGCGGGTTTAACGGGGAGGGACCGATTAGGGGGGGGAATACGTTGCATGTGGGGGATCAGTTTTTGAGTGCGGGGGCGAATGATTTTAGGGCGAGGAGTGTGGGGACGACGGCGTGGATTGCGAGTCCGGGGGAGACGGTGGATTTGCTGGATGAGTTGGCCGAGTTGATGGGGAAGAAGATGTCTTGATACCTAGACTTGGGGACTTAAAGACATAGGAGACTTGGGGGTGCATTGAGGGGGATATGTTGTTTAAGAGAGACAACATATAGTTAGAGAGGTAATGTAATGGTGGAGGTTTCATACGCAGCAGTAGTCCAGGGTTGTTGATACACCGGGATATATGTATGTTGATAATTCGGAATACTCTTTATTTACTTTCCGTCCCCCCCTTACTACCAGCCACCGCAACCATACCGCAACCATACCACAATCCCCCAACATACGCCATGAGAAAACAAGTGCCATGAGAAACAAGTGCAAGTACAAAAGAAAAGGGGTATTGGTATTCGCCGAGAAAACAAGCGCGCAGCTACCACGACTAGACTTCCCAACCCTCCTTTACCAGCCAACCCTCCTACTAAAACTTTGCAAATTGACAACACCAACCAGTCTCGCTTCACATGCTATAACCACCTATGTATCAAACTCCAGTCCCATCCCATCCCCAAAACGAACCCCCTCCCCCGTGTCTAATTGTCGCTCCATGCTGTGTCTGTACAAACTTTTCCGCGCCGGTGAAAAGGGGGAACAAATAACCGTATCGGGTGAAAACAGGGCGTAAACAAATGAAAAGATATCCGAGGCTTTTTCCCGCTCAGTGTGTGTATGTACCGTACCGTACCGGTGTTAGGAGCGTGTCGTGTAGGAGTGTGCCGTGTAGGAGTATGCCGTGTAAGAGTGTGCCGTGTAGGAGGTGTCGTGAGTGAATCACCGCATCGCCCCAAACGGCGCCCCAAAATTCATCCTCTTTTTAAACTTCAACGGCACATCAAACCCTCCTGTCTCACCACCACTGCCCGAACTCCCCTTGCTATCATCCGACCCATCATCCGAAGCAGCCGATTTATCGCCATCACCTTCAAGCTGGGTCTTGTCGGTTAACTCGGCCTTCGCGTGCTCCGCCGCTGCTCGGGAGGTGTGCATGTCCGCCACCCGGGAGGTCTCCATATCGGTCTCTGTCCTTGTCTCCCTCTCCCTCTCCCCCACCGTCTCCGTATCCGCCGCCGGCTCGGTATGTGTGTCTGCTACCGACTCCGCATCCTTCAACACAGCCGGCAAAGCAGCCACATCATCTTTGCTCACCTCCTCCAGGCGATCGGACAGTTTCTGGAAAAACACCTCGTCATGCGCCGGCATGTTGCGCACCATTAGCGGGCCTTTTAGTTCTCGGTCTGCTTCGTCGCTGGGTTGGAGGTGTGGGTTGGGGTGGTCGTTGTTGTTGTCGTTGTCGTTGACAGCGGAGGGTACATCGGTAATATCTAAACCCGACTGTGCGGCCCCATCCGGATCTGTTATGCGCACCGCAATACCACCGCCAGCAGCGTCAGCGGTGGGGGTATCCCGGCCAGGCGCGGCGGCATCGTCTTTGTGGTACGGGGATGGGGTAGTCGGGGTGCTGTCGCCGCCGTTGCTAGTCACTGTTGCCGTCCCCGAGGAGACGACGGTGGCCAGCGAGGACAGGGAATGGTTGGGTGTGTGCCCGGCATGCATGGTCAGCCGGTCGGCCTCCTTGGCCGCTAGGACCTGGAGGGTTTGCGCCGCTTTTTTGGTCTCCGGGCTCTTCGCCGGCTCGGGGGGAGCGGGCGCGGAGGTGGGGGAGCCAGCGGGGCTGGACTGTTTGGAGGAGGACGAAGACCCGGGTTGGGACCCGGGATCGGTAAAGGTGGGTTTCTTGACGCTCGTAGATTTAATCCGGATGCCTTCCAGCTCGGGGTGGATCTCTCCCACGTCGACACTCGGCACGGCGTCGGCATCGGCGTCGGATCCTTCCGTCGGCGGCGGCTTGAGGAAATCGGGTTGGGGATCCCGGGGGCCGTTTGGTGACAGCGGCGACACCCGGTCAGGGGCTGGTCTTGTCACGGGGATGGAGTACGACGAGGACGACGCATTCCGTGACCCGGGTCCGCCGCCGTTTTGCGTGGATAATTGCGAGTTCCTCTCGGACGAGAGAGAACTGTTGGGACTGACCCGTGACAACACCCCTCCACTGCCGCCGCCGCCGCGCTGGGTCAAATACAAAATGGAGGACCCGGGCCATGGGTGAGCGCCGTGGGCCGCCGCCGTCAGCGGGTTAGTCCCCCCCAGCCGCTCAATCTCCGCCAGCAGCAACGCCTTCTCGGCATCCCACTCAGACCGTTCCTCCTCCATCAGGGCCCGCTCCTCCTTGTACACCTCCTCGGCCCGCTCCCGGTTTGCCTCCAGGTACTTCCGCTCCGCCTCCCACGCCTCCTGCATCCGCGCCTTTTGCTGGAGCAGCCGCTGCACAATATAATCCTGCGAGGACGTCTCTGCGTACGCGGCCCGCGCGTGGTAATCCGCTGAGGGGTACCTGACCGCCCCGTTATTGGCGCCGTGCGCCGGACCCTGACCATGACCCTGACCCTGACCCTGACTCTGACCCAGACTGCCGCCGTTGATGTGGCCAAACGCCATGTTATCTTGCATTGGCCGTGGTGCTACCCGGGGGGATGTGATGCCGCTGCGGTTTTTCGGGGGCAGGCTGCTCGACCGCTGCTGCTGGTCCAGCTGGAACTGTGCCTGCTTCGTGACTGGTACCATGCGGGGCGAGAGGAAAGACGCCGCGTGTGGCGGGGGTCCTTTGGCGCCCGGCGAGAGGGGGGAGTAGACCTCGGCCCGCGGTTGTTGTTGTTGTTGGTGGTGGTGGTGGTACTGTTGGTGTGAGGAGGGCACGCCGAGGAGCTGAGCGGAGGGTGGTGCGCCCTGCGACATGATGTGGTCGAAGTAGCCGTCCACTCCGCGAGGGAGCGTCAGGGGAGATATCAACGAGGAGGAGGACTCGCTCGTGAGTTGGAGGGGGCGCAGGTCGCTGTCGGGGATATTATTACCACCTCCCGACCACAGAGGGTCTGGGGGCAGCTTCGTCATGGTCGGCATCGGCATCGGATCGGGATGGAGGTGAACGCCGGAGCGTCTACCACGCTAGGAACCGTCGCGAGGGGTGTTTGGGTCGGTCCATGCGGTGTCGGGGGAGTCTTGGGCGTTTGTTTTCGGCTGTGGAGCAGGCGAGGGTTGAGGGCATAACGTTGTTATCAGGTTGAGCGTTCGTTTGGTCGGCAGTATGTTGCGTGCGCTGTCGCAAGCACGGGATAAAGGTGGTGAGATGCAGCCGGCTTTTTCTTCAGAGTTTCAGTTGAGAGTAAAGGGGAGAAGAGAGGCCGAATCGAGGACGTGCTGATGTACTGATGTGTTGTGGACAACGTTAAAGATTACGGCGCCCAGGCCCAAAATCCCATGCCCGGTCAAATCTCAGGGTCCTGCTGAAGAACCCGCAGCGTGGACCCTGGAGGCACCTGCAGAGCTGCAATCCGATGTGCCAGCCCCGTCGGTGTGCCGTGCCTCTGCTCGCGACTCTGCGACCCACTAGAAAGTGCGCCGCAGATTGCTTGTGACGAAAAACGCCGGCGGCCGTTGGTTGGTCCGCTTCCAGCTTCAGGCTGCACCCAACCCCACAGATCGGGGCACCGGGCTGCCGGCTGGTCGGTCCGTCAGCGCAAACGCTCACTTTTCTTTTTTTTTCCCTCCTTGCCCTCCCAGCGGGGTCAAGTACATCTGGGCCGGTTCCTTCGTCGGGCATGCAAGGCGGGGCATCTTCCCCGCGAGAAGCCGCCTCGTGATGTGTTGGCAAGCCCCCCCTTTCCCGGACGCACTTCTCGGTCCGACCGGGATCACTTCCGTTTGGACTCCCGCCTGGACTCTCCCAAAACCACCAATTGCCGCGCGGGTTGCTTCAGGGTCCTGGACCCTGAAGAATCGGCCTCGGTAATGCCACACTCAATTTGTGCATTCATTGAGTGATTGACGGCGATTGAAAAGGAAAAAGGAAGATGGGATTCATCTCAGCAGCTCGGCCATATTATCCAGCAACTGGCCGAAGCTAAGATAACTAAAGAAGACTCTCAATCGTGTAAACATACAATTATCTCCTAAACCCCAGGACGAAAGATGAGGGTGGAACCCGTGATCAGAAGCAAACGGGCTTGTCATCTCGGCTCCATGCCCAGCTCCCCGTCCTCAGATGCCCCGCCCCCAACCTTGTTACTATGCACTACACAGTAGGTATGCACTACACAGTAGGTATGCAGTATAACTTTATCCACGCCAACCCCATTGGCATCATGAACAACAAGTCCCAGCCCCTGAACAACCCCCCCTCCATCCATAAATCCCTCCCCGGCCGTACTCCCAAGACCTCAAGCACGACCCGACGCCAACATCCTCTTCATCAACACAAATGCCCACGGAAGACGGTCCCGCTGGAATCTGCACTCGCCGCAAAAGACCGGCCTATTTGTTTCGTTGTTGTTCAGTCCAGTCAGAAACCAGTCTGTCTTGATAAGACTCAAAGCTCTCAAGGGCACTGACTCACCTCTCTTCAAACGCCGTGATATCCGGGTGGCAAGACGTGCTCTGGGCCGTTTTTGTTTTGCCTTTGAACTTGGTGCTGTTTCGCTTATGAGTTTATGCTGAGACGTCCGTAGCCTGCAGAGATGGTGCATGTCTATATGTACATACCAGTGTTTGATTGCTAGCCAGCCACAATGGCCGCAGGAGAACTCGCGCTGGGAGTGAACCGTGAGTAACTTCTCAAGTGTAGAGCGGGTGGTTCATAGGAACCGTTCCTGGCCGACTTACCTGAGTATAATCACACATCCCTCGGCGTGATAGTCCACGGCACCACTCCCCGTGCCGGCTTGATGTGGTCGTTATATCGTAGCAGGGAGGTGTAACCCGAACTTGACCGCTCTCTGTAAACAGCTTTCTACAGTCCCCTTCCATACACACCTACCCCTATGTTAGCTTAACGGGGGGCAAGGCCGTTTTCTCTGTCTAGCTTGGCTCTCGTGAACGCGCAATCTATAGCACCGTCGAGAAAAGTCTATAGCACCGAACCGAGCAAGACAAGACAAGACAATATAATATACGCGACACAGAAACCACAAACCTACCTACTTACCACCCAACCCATCTCTCGATATCAAAAGACGCCTTGGAACAGACCACCGCTGGGCCGATACATTGTTTCCCAGACAGACAGTGCTGGAGGCTATGCAGACGGGAAAAGCACAAAACCACTTGGAAAGCTATCGACTTGGAGACACCGCCATTGACGTGCGGGAACGCGATGGCATTCATGATGTACCGGGTCCGCTGCGACGACTCGCCCCCTTATATAAGTGCGGAGTTCTCAAGCAGTCAGCGGCAGCATCTGCTCTCCCGAAGCAGCGAGTGTTTTAGCTGGCACGAGTTTGGGAGACAGATATGATTCCTGAAGTGGGCATGTACTGCGCGCAATTGACGGGGGATGTGTATGTATGTATGTATGTATGTACGACCTGGGCTCGACTCAATGAGCTGCGCCCATATCTCGGCACGAACGCAACGAGTTCCCTTGGAAGAAGAGGACGTGCCATACATATCACGTGTGAAATGATCTGAGTCGTTGTTAACACCGAACTTGCAGCAGCTCGCAAGGCACAGATACATGTCCCCAGGCTGCGCCCCTACAAGAGTCAGACGTATGCGGGGGTGAAGAGACGGGATCATTCGAGTTGGATGACAAGGGATTTGGGCCGGAGAGGTAAGGCGCAGCGGCCTGACTGGTAACCTTGAGGTTGGTCCAGACATTCTACAGATTTGGAACTTGTTATTTGGTGCTTCTGTCGAAGAAGGAGGATGGATGCTCGTATTATTTCTGTTCTTTTTCTATTCTTTCTCTGTCATGATGCAGTCATACCTTATCTGGCAACGACTTTTTTGCAAACTTACTCGCGGCCCCTGAGCCTTGACCCCTAGAACCAACCACACAATCAGCGGTGCTGGTATACCGACGATGATGGCGACAGAACCCAGCACGCTGGTGCCCCAGCCGTAGCCCAGAGAACCAAACGGGGGGTGGGGCGAACAAGGGAAAGATGAGAATCCAAAGCATAGCGCGGAGGAAAGCGCACGCTACCGACGCCGAGACGGAGTAGAGATTGCATATGTCCATGATGTACATAGTAGGTTGACGTGCACTGATATGTGATCATGGAACTCCCTGCGAATATGGCGGCGCCAATTTGTCGTCATGTCAGTATGAGTAGCCGACCGCCCGTCTTGTTCAACATACCCCGGCACTAGCTCTGCCACCGAGGCTTGTGAGGAACCGGAACGCTGTGATCTGGGACTGCAACGTGGAGAACCCGCATGCGGTGGTGAAGACGAGAAAGATGGAGATGGGATTGCCCAGCCGGATGACGGGCCTGCGGCCCCAAACTTAGGAGCATGGCGAGAGGACAAAGGGGGCCGAGGGCAAACGCGAAGAGGAAGATGGACAGGGCGAGCTGAAGCCGGACACGGCTTGGGACATCCAGGCCCTTGCTGATCACCGTGAGGGTTGGAGCCGTGATGGACGGACAGAGGGCGGAGAGGAAGGCAAAGGTGGAGATAACGAGGGAGGTCTGTGTTAACGGTCAATCAGTAACGTTGGTACTCGAGAGAAGGGGTGGTGGTTGTGTGGTACCCGAGACATACCGCCTATTTTAGCCAAGCGCTCTAGTCCTTGGGATTTTGGTGGTAGTCTGGCCCATTCCGGGTGACCGTCCTATGTTAGTTACGGTATCAATACCCGAGCTTAGTTCGGGAGTATCGTGTCGTCACGTCACAGGGCAGTTCTAGCTCTGGCTTATAGCGAGCATCTTCTCCGGAACGACTTCGTTCCCGGCAAGCGTTCCCACTGATGTGCTGAAATCAGGCCCTGATCTGTTCAAATTGCGGCTTCTGAGGGACGCCTTGGGCGTCAGAGATCGTAATCCTTCGTATAATTCCCAAGGTTGGTGAGGGGAGGCGGACAATAGAGCGACGAAGTGTTAAAGGAGGGACGAGTAAGGAGGGATAGGAAATGAAGAAGTGAGGCAACAAAGAAGCTCACCAGATCCGTCTGAATGCGCAGTACAAACCGCACGCGGAGAACAGGGCAAAGATGATCTCCGCCCGGTCCCAGCTTGGCTGGGGGGTCGAACTGAACTGGACTTGCCTAGACAAGGGTCTACGCAAATGGGTTAAGCTACACTACTAGTACGCAGTATGACGAGGGGGAGTGATCCGGGTTTCCTTAGCCAGGGATCTAAGCAAGCCGGTTTACTAAGGGGCAGCTGAGCGTGTTATGCAGCTGCCTTGCGCCTGGAGAGGGTCTGCAAGGCATTTTGACAGGGCTGGCGGAGCAGATGCTTTCTCACAGATGTCAACGGGGGGCTGAATGCCAACCTGGCCCAAATTAAGAGCGCGGTTGCAACGGAAATGACCGATCGAGCGTCAGTGGACAGAGGGAGTTGGGGCATCGAAGACCTATCTAGAAACATACTAAGATGACGCAAAACCCCAGATACACACGCGGCGTGAGCAATACATGAACCGAGGCCACCCATCACCACAGTGGGTTACAGGACGGTGACTTCTTGCCAGTGCCGCGAGAGTGTAGTGGAGGTGTTGGACCTATGCACAAGGTTACCGCTAACCTCATACCGGCGATTTATATATGCTTGAGTTTCCTTGTTTGCCCACGGAACTCCGTTTGACAATTTCGTCACCTTAGGTCAACAGTGAACCTTTCTCCTATTTCGGGCACTGTCGTTCGCTTGACGTGTCAGAGTAAACCACAACTGGCGGAACTAGTAATAAAATCTCTGATAACATCCCCCCGTTCCTGTTTGGAGCCCAATCTCAGGCAGCAACGGTCCCCACCAACCTTTCGGGAGATGCTCCGGGCCGGACCGGAGAGAAGTGGGTCCGTCCGGAGCCGACTTGCCGATTTGGGCTGTGGGGCCTTGTGGAGCCCGCCCCACCGGGCTCGGAGCTCATCGGGGGCAGTCTCGGCGTTTGCGGTGTTACGATCGACAGCGGAGTCTGTGTCTCCTTTAAAGGAGGTTTGGTACTTGTCCACTGACTATGGGATAAGATATCACTTTTACTTGACGCCGAATCTTTGTACTCGCCTACAGTATCCCTCCTATTCACGCTCCGGAAACACCGAAATGGCCGACGAACAATCGCCAGTCTTCACCTCTTCTTCATCGCGCCTGCCCAGTACAGCCCTGCCCAGTACAGCTCTGCCCAAAGGCTACACCCTCCAATCCGGGTACCCTCCCATTCCGGACTACCTCCATCTGCGTGCTGCAACTGGGCTCAGCCCAAAAACTGTCGCACAGGCCGCGCCAATCCCCCAAGGCAGCTGGTACGGGTGCTACATCACGTACACGCCGGCATCCCCATCACCAGATGGGACCACCACCACCACCACCACTACTACTACTCCCTCAAATTTAAAAGATTCCATCGTGGCAATGGGTCGAGTCATTGGCGACGGCGGGTGGTATTTCCTCATCGCCGACATGGCCGTCCTGCCGGAGCACCAGCGAAAAGGTCTCGGCGATGCAGTGCTGAAGCAGTTGTTAGAGCACATTCGCACTCATGCGCCGCGAGATGAGGACGAAAATGGGGCCTGGCCGTATGTCACGCTGTTTGCAGACGGGCCGGGCAGGAAGTTGTACAAGAAGAATGGGTTTGTGGAATCCTTGCCGATCGGGCAGATGGGCATGTCTTTGCCGCAGGGATGGGAGAAGGATAACTGAGGAAAGAACATAGGCATGGGGGTATGGGGGTGAGTGTGGGCGTGAGGGTGTTGTAGTGCTAGACAGTGGCCGTCGGGATCGGCGGTCGAGGATCGGCAGTGAACGAACGTATGCCGTGTTTGCTGCATGGTGTGCTGTGTGTGTGTCCTGCCGTGTGTCGCGTGTGCCATGCGAGGGGGGTGCTCGAGGACATGGGTGGTGCCTCTGTGTGCGTGTGCTGTAACCAAGTGCCTCATCCCGTGAGAGGCCCCGTGAAATGGAAGGTACTCTGGAGCAAGGGCACTGGTGATGAGGCTGATGCTGCTGTGTGCGTGTGTGCTGTGTGCGTGTGTGCTGTGTGCGTGTGTGCTGTGTGCGTGTGTGCTGTGTGC
>NW_026944138.1:0-50496 GCF_033296635.1 Dichotomopilus funicola
GTCGTGACCATTCTGGACAGCCCAGGACAGCGGTGTCCGGCCGCCATTATCTCTCGAATCGATATCAACTTTGCCTGTATCAAGCAGTAGCTTGACCACAGCGTCGTGACCATTCTGGGCAGCCCAGGACAGCGGTGTCCGGCCGCCATTATCTCTCGAATCGATATCAACTTTGCCTGTGTTAAGCAGTAGCTTGGCCATAGCGTCGTGACCATTCTGGACAGCCCAGGACAGCGGTGTCCGGCCGCCATTATCTCTCCAATCGATATCAACTTTGCCCATATCAAGCAGTAGCTTGACCACAGCATCGTGACCATTCCGGGCAGCCCAGAACAGCGGTGTCTGGCCATTCTTATCTCTCGAATCGATATCAACTTTGCCTGTGTCAAGCAGTAGCTTAACCAAGGCGTCGTGACCATTCTGGGCAGCCCAGAACAGCGGTATCTGGCCAATATTATCTCTCGAATCGATATCAACTTTGCCTGTGTCAAGCAGTAGCTTGACCATAGCGTCGTGACCATTCCGGGCAGCCAATAACAGCGGCGTCTGGCCATTCCTATCTACGTGATCGATCTCGGCACCCATCCGAAACAGTGTCTCCACAGCGGCTGTGTGGCCGCCGCGGACTGCGCACAATAGCGCCGTTCGGCGCTCGAAGAAGGGATCAATGCGACATAATAGGTCTAGCCAGGGGACATCGAGGAGCTCGTGGCCGTGCTCTGCGAGGTGACCGATCACCCCCTTCGTCTTCGCGAATACGAAGCTGAGGCCGCCAAGATTTCCGAGTTGCTTTCGGCTTTGGAAGCCCAGCTTGCAATGTTCCCGAAGGCGGCCCTGAGACTCAACTGGCTGGGCTTCCACTTCGGCTTCTAGCAGCGCCCAAACAGCTTCGGTACTCCCGGTGGCTAGCGCAGCAAAAATTGGCGGCCCATAGCGTACCCCGGCTACAACATCGAAACATGACTGCTTTTGAGGCTGTATTTTGATGAGCTCGGCTAAGTTCTTCTGTGCCAGGATGTAACGGAGGTTTACTGATCGCGAATACTGCCGGACGGCGTGCTTCTCGAGGACGTCGTGGACAGTTGCCCACTTCTGGAGAGGAAATCTGTCGAGGAATGCCCGCTGCCCTACCCCATGTCGCTGGGCACTGTTGGCATGCTGGAGGATGTTGCGCAGGGAATATTCGAGAAGCGGGAACCTCAAGGGAAGGTCCGCGCGAAGCTGTGTTTGTGCAACTTCAAAACTCTCTTCCGAAGGATGACTCCCCGATAGCTCAAGATCCATATCTGTTTCGAGCTGGGCCAAACAACAATCCCTCAACACTTCGTGGCTCTGCCCCTCGAAGTTGCCACTGAAAATAGCCCCGGACCACTGACTGGCTCCGGATTTTCCCAGCAAGAAGTCACGGACCGACTCATGGATAAACTGGACCTCGGACGATTTGCCCCGCGTGACCCCTGCCAGGCCCTTGGAGGAGTGTCTTACAAAAGCCTTCATCTCATCCAAGTCCACAGTTTCTGGGTCCCACCGTCCGGAACAGGGCCCTTCCTTGAGGCCAAACTGGACGGCGAAGTAGAGCTCCTGAGGTTTCAGGGGACGGGTCGCAAAGAGGATCCATTGCAGGCAGATCTTCAGCAGCTTCGGATCTTCCTCGTCTCGGGTGAGAATCATCTCGAACAGGTCGGCCAACTTCGGGGGAATTTCCTTAAGACGCTGGCGCATCTTTTCAATGGGCTTGCCCGGGTACTCCGAGTTGAGGATGTCGACAACGAGGGCGACCCAGAGAAAAATCAGTGAGGATTTCTCGAGGATTTCGGCTTGGAGCGTTTGGGCGGCTTTGGTGTTTTTCAGTCTGAGTTTTGCCTTGATGTAGGATTGAATGTCCTCCTTGTGCCCGACTTCGTCTTCCAGCGTCAACTCGGTGCCCTTCTTGATAGTGATAAGCGGATAGTGCCGGCTCGAAAAGCAGATATCTATAGAAAATGGCCGGGTCAGCAAGACTACTTTCGTTGCGGAATTCTAGAATACCCAGTTACCTAGCCGAACCTGCGAATCCTGCGCCGAATCACAGAGCTCCTCAAAAAAGAAAACCATCTCTTTCGCTTGGTTGTCGTCGCATTCGTCCAGGGCATCAACAAATATGGTCAACCGCCGACTCCCAAGCTTAAGAATGGCATGGTGGAGCGTCCGTTTCAGCGCCTCTTCATTCCAGCCATTAGTTTGGATCCCCCTCGCGCCATCGGCCGTCATCCACTCCAGACTGTCTTTCAGGTCTGGTGCCATCTGAAATAGCTGGTGAAGAAGAGAGCGGTACAACCCCGGAGTCGACTTCTCGTCGAGCTCACCCCGTGCGAGGAAAAAGAAAGAGAGAACAATTTGTGAAGGATCGTGCTTTATTTTTGACTTCACATCTTCGAAGAGGAGCTTCATCAAGATAGACTTCCCAGTGCCAGGGTTGCCCCTAATCCAGAGGAAGCCACCGTTGTCGGGCTGGTTGGCGGGATTGCGCCAGGATGTGTATTCTGGCTTGCTAAGAAACCAGCGGCAGGTCTTTCCCTGGGCGGTCGTGAGATTTGTCAAGCGCTCATCGATTTTGGTGAAGTAAAGCTGCTCGATAAGCGCCGACTTGGTCTCCTGGGTGATGGACTCGGCGGCCCTCCAGCCCTTGTATCGAGTTTCTTGTCCCGGAGGAAGGTGTTCGTTTTCGACGACAGGGAGTCCGCGATTGATGCGTTCCGAGTCTGTAGCAGGTGTAGCTTGGGATCTCGCTTCAATCGTCTCCATAATGCGCGCCATGGCGGCCGCAACCTTGATGTATTCGGGGTCTTGGAGCCCGTGGAAGCGGCACATGTCCATGTGATCGCTTGAAATGAACTGGCGTGTCTCGAGGGTGGGAATGTTAAGACAAGAAGACTGGTCCTTCACCACAGTGGTTCCGAAGAGGGCCTTGACGCCGTATTCCTCTTGAAATGAATAAAGCGCCCAGCCTTGTGCTTGACATATGACCGGAAACTCTTCTCTCAGTTCTTTTAGGCGTTCGGAATCCGGCATGAGCGCATTGACGATCTGCGGGTTGACTTGACCGCCGCACGCCTGATATGAAGCAGCAAGGATATGGTGGAAGACGTTTCGGGGATCTGCCCCACCGTGCGGAGTGCCGAAGAAGATGATTGATGACGTGGCTTTGAGTATACCGTAGATATGAGGCTTCAATGGCTGACACGCTTGGGCGCTCCGAAGGGCTTCCTTTACTACGATACCACCAAGACTGTGGGCGATGAAAACTATGGGTCGGCGTTCCTCGTTTGGGTCTCTTCGAAAAGCCTCGAGGGAGTAGAGCATGTCCCAAGCATGGTCATAAATCGTTTTCTTGCTCACTGGGCCCTGGAACCAGTGCCGAACATTGGTGTCGTACCCGTAAGTCAGGATCCGGGAGTTGGGGATTGTCTGGCAAGCGAGGTCTGCCGGCCAGTAGACCTCTTTCGGTCGTTGCCCTTCAGATCCGGCTTGGGCTCTGCCATTTGTGCCGTCCACCGTCGGTGTGCGGCTGGAACCTGGGGATGCTGGGGCCGATGCCACTGTGGAGTGGAGGGTTGATGGGCGTCGGCCGAAAGATGGCATTCTCAACCTCTTGGAAGGCCTCGCTCCATCTCCGACCTCATCGTCTTCGCCATGCCGCTTTGCCGAATTCTTGCGTTGCTTTTTGAGCTTGAGCGTCCAAGTGTCCTTGGGGTGCCCAGTAAATCCATGGACAAACACGAGACTAAGAGGCGTCAGTTGGCTGTTGGATTGTTGCACGCGCTAGAACACTCGACATCAGAGGCATAACTGAGCGGTGACACAAGACATACTCGACCGCTGCCTGCGGAGCTTCATACAGCACCGTGAAACCCTTCTCGTTGACCCGGGTCGCCATTTCCACTCTTTAGTGCATCGAATAGATCGTGATCCTGCGCTATCCTGTTACGCCGTCGAGTCTTTCAGTGTCGGAGGAGCCGTCTTCATTAGAGCGGGCTGCTTGTTAGAAATGTAACGGCGGTGAAGCCGGGAAGAATGGAATTGTCGAGTCCAATGAGGTTGAGGGGGCGATGAGGCTCAGCTGGGCCAGCTGGGCTGGCCACCAAAATGCGTTTGCTGCGCCTGCACGTGCATGAGGGCTCATCGCGAGGCAGATAAGCCATTGGCTGTGGTTAGGGGTTCTGCTCCGTGTGTAACCTTTGAAGGGTGGAAATTCCAGAAACAAAAATCCGAACAATTGAGGGAAGGACTCTAACTGAATGGCGGATGTACCGCGTACCGCATCATGATGTTGGGTTCGGTAAGTTGCTCTCGTGGAGTCTCGCGTTGGGTTACGATACGAATGATGTAACTACGTGCATACGCCAGCGATTAATTACCGGGGTCGGCAACGCCAAATGAATCCGCTGAATATGTAATGTTAGGTATGTAATTTATTTCCACTCTATGGACCCCTGGCCGATGTTTGTTTAATCACAACCACTACCGCCCCCACCCCCCCCCCTCCCCCAAAAAAAGAAAAGAAAAAAAAAAAAAAACCAAATACCAAGGACTAGTATGTCTTCAGTGCACCTGAAAACTCAGCCCCCCAACATCACGCGAGCTCTGCGAGATCCCAGTCGTGATGGCTTGTCTGCTGGGCTTCTAGCAGCTCTTGGCAGGGGGAAGCCCAGGAAGTTGATGGTCGAGGCGGAATTGCAGTGGCCAAACTAACCGGCGCTTGTCGTCTGTAGCGTTCCGGCTCTTCAGCTCGTCAATGGTTTCCAATTTACAAGTTGTTGCGTGTCACGGGCGAGATGGAAGTGCCATGGCAACCGGCGACCGCTGACAGCACACCGACTACTGTGTTCGATGTTGAGCCGATGCTCGCATCAGCACTTCACGAAAGGCATCCTACAGCCTCTGTTGGACAATAGTTGCCTGTAGTGAGACTGGGTGCTTTCAGAAATGGAAAAATACTAAACAATTAGCGATCCTGGAAGAATTCTCCCTGTTGAAGATCTTAGTCACCTAACTCAAGAAAGACATGGAACTGTATCAAACTCGGCGCCCGACCACCGCAACTACCTATTGTGAGCCTGTTCCATCTTGCATCTTCAAAAGCTTGGCCACGGCATAGTGGCCGTTTTTCTCTGCCAACTGGATTGCGGGTTTGAAGCCCCGCCGCCCCCGCCTGACGTCGCCTACCGCCCCAGCATTGAGCAGCAGTTGGACCATATCCAGGCGGCCATGTTTAGCCGCCGCCTCGATTGTGGTCAGGCCGTGCGTGGGCTCAGGTATTGCGTTGACTTTCGCGCCGCGGGTTATCAACAGTTTGGCAAGCATGAAATCTCCCGCTATGGCAGCACCTCGAAGTGCTGTGATCCCACGTCGAAACGCCGCATTCGCGTTGGTGTTGGCGTTGCGCTCGAGAAGAAATTCGATGACCGCGGTCTTTGCTGCTCCGGGCGGCAGCAACGAAGCCGCTTGGAAAGCAGTACGCCCAAGCCGGCGTGCCGGGGCTTCGTTGACATCGGCTCCGTGGTCCAAGAGGATTTTTAGCGCTGTCAGGTCCCCAAGAGAGGCTGCTAGTTGGGTCGGTGTGTATGGCGACGGGTAATCAATAATATCTGATACCGGTTCGCACCACATGTAATCGATGATTCCGTTGTGTGGTGGCTCAAGGAAGTGCCTTAAGACTTCGTGCCATCCTCTCTTGATAACTCCGTGAAGTACCGAGCTTGGCTTGCCGCAAGGGCGGTTGACGGTAGCACCGGCGGCCAAAAGAGTTTCGCAAAATTCTGGACTGCCCGCAGCGTTGGTATTGTGGCAAAACGCCTCGAGGGCCGTCAAGCCACCTAACATTGCGGGGGGGGCGGAGGCATCAGCCCCATGATGCAGCAACATCTTGGCCAAGTCGACGGGATTTCTGGTCTGGAGTGCTTCTTGTAACGCGGTTCGCCCATCGTATGGATCAGCTGGCGCGTTGACGTTTGATCCTCTCTGGATTAGAAATAGAACTAAGTTCAGATCTCCCTGACTGGCAGCTGTTTGAAGTGGGTTCTTCTGACGCAGCAAGGGCGTGTTGATGTCCACACCAGAATCTAGGATCGTGGCTACTGAGGCAATAGTTCCAGAACATGCAGCAACCAGCGCTTTCATTCTTTCCTTCAAATCAACCGGGTGCGTGAGAACCCTCTTCAAAAGGTCTGGTCTTCCGATCCCAGCAAGTTTCTCAAGGAGGCCGGGATATGTAACATCTGCGTCATATTCGAGAAGTAGCTCAACAAACCCATGGTCGATTCGGTATATGTCCAAGGCCATCGCGAGTGGGCGAGCCCAGCGGGTTGGGCCGTTTGGATTAACCCCATGTTCGAGCAGTGCGGTTGCCGCCATCAAGTGGTTGCCAAGGATGCATTCCTCGAGAGCTTCCTCCAGGAGGCATGGCGTCGCTCCTTCCTGTCTATCAGTGATGTAGACTGCAAGAGCATGACTGCCATGGTTCGCGGCGTCCACCACATCCCCAAGCAAGGGCCCTATCGATCCCGGCTCCGCCTTTTCCTTCAAGATCTCAAACATGCTCCGGCAATGCAATGCAGCCCATTTCAGCAGAGGCATCGTGCCAAACTCCAAGAACATGTCGGCTTCGTACTCCAGAAGGAGAACAACCATTTCTTCATGTCCTAGATCGACAGCGCGTCCGAGTACAGTGTGAGGCGATCCGAAGAAAGAGGTGGTATGCCTCATGAGACGATAGTACAAGTTCACGGACGCGCCCGCCTCGAGAAGAAACTTGACCCCTGCAATGTCCTTTCTCACCACCGCTTCGTAGAGCGCAGTTTCAGGATACTGGTTCCAGGTGTTGGAGGACGCATCCACAGAGACCCCGACCGTTAAAAGGGATCGCGCGAGATCATACTGTTGATCGGAAACAAAAGAGTTAAGGAGCTTCGCTCCCAACTCCGTGTTTCTCAAGCGCACCGGGTCTGCGTTGGATAGAATTCGTCGAGTGAGGCTAGCGGCACCGATGGAGGCTATCTCGTACAGCATGGTATCGAGTTTGACGCCGTACTTGTGGAGTGCTTCGAGCACCTGGAAATTCTTGATTCGAATAGCCGACTCCGCGACGACCTTAGCGAAAGAGTGAATCGTAGGAGTCTGGATCTTCATGAATCCTTCCAGTAAATCTGTGTATTCATGGTCGACGATCCATTTGAGAAAGGCGTCTATTCGACTGCTATGCAGGAGGTTGTTGGATGCGAAGAAAGCGGCCAGGGCAAAAAGTGACGGGAGTGTTTCGGAAACTGGCAGGGAGGAATCCAGAATCCATCCCAGTTGTTGCAGGAGATCTCCCTCATGTCGTTCCGGAACCAGTTGCTGAAGCTGGGAGGAGATTTCAGCAACACTGGCTACTGACTGAAGTTCTGTTAGAGGGTCAAGGGGCTTAGAGAGCAATTTCCGTGCCACCGCTCGGAAGCTAGCGGACGTAGCTGGCGAAGATGGGGTGATTCTACTTGGTGGAAGATGTCTCTTCAGATCATAACCTATGCAGGCTGTGATTAGCAACACAATATTTGGATGGACAATGGTTGGGGGATCTGTACCAGGCTGCTCTATGGTGAAAAGAAGCTCGAAGAAAGGCAGATTCTTCAGTAGGCCACAACCCAACCGGGTGTCGAGCGAGTCAAAGTTAGATTCGACACGGTCATCGGGTAAGGATGGACCTGCTCTGATTGAGGCAGAGCCGAGATGCCTGTGGCTTCTTTCCCAGTGGTTGATAACCCCGGACACTGCCGTGGTTTCAACCTGTGAGTAGTTACCAGTGTGTAAACCCATAGAGGTAACTGGTCCTTCGTTCCTCAGTTAACTAGGTACACAACTCCAACTCTTGTCAGGCTCGTACATACCAGCTTCAACACCTGGGACAGACTCAACCGCCATGTCCACATGATTAAACTCGAAGAATCCGCGTATGGGCTCTGTGTTGGTGGCTCCAGGTAAATCAAAGGATGTTTCACGTCTCACCGACACGCTGGATGGTCGATCTTCAAATGTTCGCTGTACACATGCTGTCGTAGGACTTTTGAGTGCTTGACTGGACATCGGAGCTAAATGAGGACTTGGAGTTACCCCAGCTTGGTGAGTCAATCGGGAGGGCATCCGCAAGTTGACATTGTGCTCTGCTAAATTTTCTCCTTGCCTATGGCCTTGAGCTGGGCCGGGGATCTGAATCTGACCGCCGACAGTTACCGGCGATGGTGTTCGGAAGGTGAACCTCGATGCATACTGATTGTGCTGTTGCACTTTGGGTCTGTAAGCGATCGCATAGGCTCAAATGGTGTGCTCGATCACTCACTGTTTGAAATCGGCTGCGAAATTCGATGTTTCAGTTTCCTCCTCCGTATGCGACGACGAGCGAGAGCTACACGCTCTGATGACAACTGCCGGTGATCAAGATAGACCTTCGTTTGCTTTCCAAGTGCGTCGCGACGTTCACATTGCTGCTCAATATACAGCCACTCTTCACCTGTCACATTCTTCTTGAGACTGCTGAAGTGACGCTTGTATTGACTCTCACTGTGGAGACCCATTAATCAGTGGCTGGTGATATCCGGCGCCGCTCAACTACCCAGTAACCCAGGTAGCTTCATAATGGGGCGTACCTTGGATTAAAATTGTATTTTGTCCTCATATGTTCCATCACCTGCTTCAGCGTTCTGCCGTTGCCGCCCACCAACAGGTCCATGATTTCGCCCTCATGCTTACCCCAATCAAGCGGAGTGTCCTCCCCGGCCGTGTCTGGGGGCATGTCTATGGTCTAATGTTGGAGTGAAGATTGTTGGTGAGGTAATGCCGAAATGATGTGGACAAGAAGGCAAACAGGATGTGGACAAGAAGGCAAACAGGATGCGTGAAGGCTTCATTTTGACCACCCTCCCTCGGGCATTTCACGCGGACCACGAACGTCTTATGCAGCAAAGGCAACCTTGAACTCAGCCACCGAGTCAGAGAGTCTCAGTGGCCGCAAGCCGCACCCCACTTTCCATTCGGTGAACTTTGGTCGTACTTTTGTCTGCCCCCCTGCAGCCTCACAATCAGTATGATTGGTTTACCGTTCACACTGGCGCCCGAAAGAGGCCGAACTTTGGTCGTACTTCTGTCTGCCCCCCTGCACAGCTACACAATCAGTATAATCGGTTTACCGTTCACACTGGCGCCCGAAAGAGCCGAACTTTTGTCGCAAACCAGGGGCAAGTTTGTCAGCCTTTCTTGGCCTGCATCTTTCCGTCTCAGACTTCGACACAGCACCCTGTCCGTGGAGGAAGACCCAGCAGAGATGTAGCAAATGGTGACGCGCAGTCCAAAGAAGCTGGCTGGAACAATCGTTTTCTGGTGGACAGGACTTAATTAAGAGATTGGCAAGAAGATGAGAGTCGAACATAATCAGGGCAAGGCACCGAATGGGCGAAAGCGTGTGACGCACAACAAAATTATACAGCGATTGCGCGCTAATTGCTCGGTGGCGACGACATGGTGTTGTGAGAAGTTCTACATCGATGCACATGGAGCGGCCGGCTCAAGTATCGAAATGTCACGCTTGTACGGTACGTACCTCGATTCCGCCAAGAGTCAAGAACACCGTGGTACCTTGGTGTAGACAGAAGCTTATACATACGGTACGTACCTCGGAGACCGGAGCAGCCTAGCGAACTTCTGTCGGTACGTACCTCGATTCCTCCCAGAACAAAAATACAACACCCTGGGCCTTGGCGTGGAGGAAATTTGACACTGGACAGGAGTTCGACAGTTATGGAAAGGAGTAATGATTGAGTAGGAAGCCGGCATTGCTGGCTGCTCAAAATTAGGTATATATAAGTCGGTGCTGTTAACCTCTTACGCCCTCGTATTTCGCAACACCTTTTTCTGTGTGAGCAATATCCATACATACCAAACCTACAGGCCCAGTTCCACCACAATCTTTATTCCCAGTGCTCTCAGCTATATCTGACGAATATGTCCACCAAGTCGCCTCCCTCCATCGGCTCCACAGAAGTCCAAGCTCCTCGATCTTCTACCGGAACCACGACACGGTGGGTATTATTATTGCTTCCCCTTTCTTGTCACTCCAGCTGTATACCCGGATACTGACGACTCCCTAAAAACACTAGAGTCCCCGAGAAATCACACATCAACTGTGGTTCCACCAAGTCCCACCCCCTTCTCGTATCAAACAATGCCACCTCGATGTTGACAAGGTGGCTTTACGACGTCGACGACGTGACTGTCACCGAAAAGCTTCAGCGGGACGCGCTTGATCAGGGAGAGAACAGCACTGATGGCAAATGACGATCTGGAGGATGACTCGGATGATCAGGAGATATTTGTGTAGATTCAGATTTCGTGCCACTTATCGGTCCTTTTAGCTCGACTTTCTCGGAGTCCTGCTGCAATGGAAAGCCCCTGGCTGTGCCCCTATGCCTTCTTCCTGCGACTGAGTTGTTGTCTGAATTGTCAAGAGCCAGGCCTCTGAATAGACCTCCTGTCTTTCGGACACTCCCCCTTACAACCACTTACATACCTAACCCTTAGGGTTATATATGGCAAACGTCTAAGTTCTTCAAATCATATTGTGTCACTCCAGTTTAGTGTTAAAGGATGATTACCTCGCGAACTCCAAAACACTCAACCTCCCACTATTGGTGAAGTAGTTCTTCCGGAAATATTCGCGCCGAGAAAGTTGAGAATTACGGTAACGTTCTATGATTTCCGAGCACGGCCCTAAGCCTCAACAACACCGAACTCCCCTACTCCAGTTCAGGGACTGGCAGATCCAACAACACCAACTCTCCCGCTACCTCCCTAAACACCGGTGTCTCATACACCCGACAAAACCACTCCCACAGCCGAGGATACTCAGCCTTCAACACCCGGTGAAACACCGTCGCCACAAACTGAACAACCCCCGCGGCAAACAAGTCCGCCACCGTCAGCTGCTCCCCCACAAAGTACTTCCTCGCACCGGCCCCGGCAGACGTCGCGTCGGAAGAACTCAAGTGGTCCTCAAGGAGCCGACAATCCTTGTAAAATGCGCGCAGGCAGTCTTGGACATTCTTGCGCACGGCAAGTGGGACGCCGGTAAGTGGCAAAATCACCCCGGCGGCAGCGGGGAGCGTGTTGGAGTTGAGGAGGGACATCCATTTGAGGATGAGGAATTCGTCGTGGCGAGTGGCGCCGAGGAGGGTGGTGGTTTTGCTTTGAGAGGCGACTTTGGGTTTCACCGTTCGTTAACCTAGGTTCTTGTGCAGAGGCGAATGTAGTGTCTAGAGTGTGACACAATTAGGGGGGTCCTACGGTACAGGGTAATGGGAATGCACTCGGTTAACACGAAGCCGTCAGCGCCCACGAATGTCGGCACTTGGCCAAGGGGGTTGATTTCAAGAAGCTTGGCGTAGTTTTCTGTGTCTTGTTTGTCAGCAAAAACCACGTCTAGCTGAAGACCGTGGAGTTTTGCGATGGCCAAGATGGCGGTTGTCCGAGGGGTGGGCTAGGGAGCATGTTAGTTGTGGTCTGGCTTTCTGTGCACGATTCAGGGGTAATTAATTCGTAAGTTGGGAAGGGGGAACTTGCGTTGTGCGTGTAAATCGTTCCGAACGACATTGTGGCGTTATTCTGTTGTTTCTTTGATATTCTTTTCATTTAAACTTGATATAGTCGGCGAATGCAGCATAGAGTAAAGAACACGACTTTGATTTGATATTTATATCCGTCGTGGACGTCCGTGGTATTAGGTGTTCGTTTTTGGGCTTGGTTCCGAACCCTTTAACAACTCGGATTCCTCGGATTCCCGGCTTGGATGCACGAATGGTGTCTCAAACTACAGACTGATCGAAATGGTAAAAAAGCTCAGTGTTGAAAGCATTGCGAATTAGAGCCGATGTTTATTTACAAGTTGAAGAGTTTGAGGGTTAAAGTCGATTTGTCAGCTTCTGAACAATGGGGCATTAAGCGAGTGACACAACACCACAAAACACCAGGTACCTAGTTTATTGAAGTAAAGCATTATCATTCGGTGGTTATTAGAGACATCACGGCACACTCTATCCCAGGTGTGCTCGAGTCAGTGCATTCCTAATCTACCAGAGTTCTACCCCTCTAGATCTGCCTCAATAATTACTTCTACCCGTCGCCCGCCCCTCGGGCGTACCTTCCTTCAAAAGAAACAAAAAAGACCAAAAGAGAAAAAAGAGATAGCGTCACATCGTACAAGCCGTCCCACTTGCGCCTTCCCCTACATGGATAAACCGCCAACATTCTCCGAGCCCAGATATTCATACCAGACACCATTCGATACCTAGGCAGACAGACACTTCGACAACCCCAGACACCCCCCTACGAGAAATTCCTCGTACAACCAGCCTCAATCCTCTCCAATTTCCTCACCAACTCGCCCCACACTCTCTCCTGCGCCGTCTTCCCCGCCTCGCTCGTCACCACCGTAGACGGCTCAGCAATCTGACAGTCCGCGATATACGTGCCATGTGACTCGACACCCTTGGCACCGGCATCAAGCAGCGTCCGGCTCCCGGCCTCGGTGGAACGTGCCAGGAAAAACTTCATGATTTTAAACGTGAGGGTAGGGCCGTCGCGGTCCAGCTCGGAGTAGCAGAGCCCCGGGGTGAAGCAGTTGATGGTGACGGGGAACTGGTCGGCTGGGGCACGCTCGCTGATAGCACGTACGGCGTAGATTTCGAAGAGCTTTGAGATGGGGTACTGATCTCGGAGATTGGTTTTGAAGTTCTCCGGGCTGCTGACGGTATTGAAGATTTCCCCCTCAGCCGCGTGCTGCTGCGGGAACTGGGTGTGGAGGTGCGCTCCGGAGGAGGTGATGGCGAAGGTTGGGCGGGTTTGGAACTCCGCCGCGGTGGCTTTGAGTTTGGGGAGGACGAGAGATAGGAGAAGGAAAGTGGAGACGACATTGACGGTGATGCTTTCTTCGTCTTGCTCTGCGCGGTGGTAGTGCATGCGCGCGACACCAGCGTTGGCGTGGAAGATATCGACGCGGTCAAGGTCGGAGGTCACGCGGGCGGCGAATGCTTTGACGCTCGCGTAGCTGGCCATGTCGAGCTGCCAGACGTCTATGGTGCCGGAAGCACACTTGGTGGTGGTTTCGATATCCTCCTTGGCGGAAAGGCCCTTGCCAATGCTGCGCACTGCGAGGATGATCTTGGCAGCGCCGAGGCGAGCGTAATGCCGGGCCGCTTCTTTGCCGAGACCTGCATTGCCGCCAGTGATAATGATGGTTTGGCCAGTGTAACTACCGGTGGGATAAGGCAAGGTGACAAATAGTTGGCTCCAAAGGAATCCCATGGCGACGAGAGATGCTTGCAAGGCCAAGAAAAAGGCGCTTCAGAGGTTCGCAGGATGGCAGGTTTTAAGGATGGCTATGTTGGTCGAACAGTGGGAGCTGATTGTGCCCATGAGATAACTAGAGAGGCCACCGGGCCAGATTTACCCATCTCTTGCTTCCCTTCAATCGTATTTAAAGTTTGAACTCGAAAACTCCAAGGTTATTGCTTTGTCGGCGACAACGGATATGAAGTTCATGAACTTGTAAGTTGGCGGAGATAACGGAGTTTGGCCGCCTATACGCGACAGGGAGGAATGTTGCTAGGGGTCCGGCAAAACTCCGAATTGCCCGATCCCTTGTTCTGAAATCGAGTGTTTTTGTAAATGGTCTGCAAAATACCTAGGTTTCACCTCTAGCTTGTCCCTGCGCTTGTCGGAGAATCGGCAATTGTTGTGACCGTAGCTTGCGTCATGCAAGCGCCCGCGATCCCGGGTTGCCACCGATGCCCCGGCCCTGAGACTACTTAGGTAGATACCTAGGTAGGTAGTTTCCTCCCATAGATCCCTGTTGGAGCTCAAATTATGTTCCTACCTAGTTTACAGCCAAGAGAATTGGCGGTCAACGGACTTTCATGTTTTTATTACCCCGTGTACTCGTGGGTTGGGTTGGGATCCGGATCGATGGCCGAACAAATTATACCTTCGTTGAATTAAGTGGGGTCCGAGAATCGCGACATGATACCGAAACGGCCATTTGCTTCTATTGGGAAAGGATCACCACTGGTTGGACCTTTTTGACTGTCTTCTTCTTCTCCCTCCTCTTCCAGGTGTCGATTTTGTATGTTCAGCTTCTTAACTCTATGGTGCGATGTCCTCGGAGCATGTTCTCGTGGCTGCCGGGCCATCTGCATATGCCGCTGACCCTGTGGGGGAGAAAGGCCGGTCGTCTGTTTAATATGCTTGGGGAGTGACGGTCGAGCGATATTGGCCTGTACATGGGTTGACTTGAACGGCGGGCCTAAGTAACTTAAACTACAATCAATTCCAGGCCACGGTACGGATACCCACCAAAGTTTCTATGCGTGGCAAAAGAATCACAGGGTCCGGCGTAGAGTTGGGATAGGGGGAAATTATATCCCATCATGTAAGCCCCTATCACGTCAAGGCGAGACAACAGCAATGCCGATAAGTGACTGGCACGAAAATTGTGTAATTCCATTGTTTTCCAGCCCCCTAGTCCTTAACAAGATAAATAACAAGACTAAAGCTACACAAACCACGAACCGCAGTTCAGACTTCCCATCCATCAAGGGTCCCAACCCGACGAGACCTCCCGAATGTTAAAACCCGTTGAATGTTGGGTCAAGAAAGCTGGAGACGACGCCAGCCATATACGGGTACCTGGGTATCTGGCGATGCGCAAATAAAATCCGCCCAAAAGATGTTGCTGTGCAAAATGCCAAATGGCCCAAGGGGTGAAGGGCCAGTGCAAGCCTGACATAAACGAAATAACGCCCAAACCCACCATCGCGATGCATGCATGTTCCTGCTGTTCGTTATTCGCCGCCATAACAATAAACGGCTGATCGCCCCACTCTTCCTCCGCTTCAATTTCACGAACCCTTCCTTTCCTCCACCCCATGGTCATCCTCATACCACACCGGATCACCGTCCTCATCCCTCCTGGAGCAAGAAGGGTGGGCATGCTCAGGCACTCCCAGTTTGCCCCTTCCCCATTCTCTCTCTTGCCATTTTGACCCTTTGCTTCTCTGCCCACAGCCGACTCAACTCCCGGCTGCGCTCCGCGGCCTTTTCTCTCGCCTCCCTAGCCGCCCTCTCCCGTTCGCGCTTCTCCCTTTCTCTCTCCGCCGTGTACGAGTTATCGCGGGCGAACACCTCCTTGCCCCTCACTCGCTGCTGTGCCGCCTCATCCGCACTTAGGCGAGTACTAGAATGGGTGCTACCGCGCGAGTGGACACTAGCAGCCGCCGTCGATGACGACGACGTCCCACGCGTAGCCGGCTGCTCGGCGGTTGGGTGGCGGCCTCGGCCAGGCGTGGTGGTCGGGGTGAGGTTGGTGTTGGCAGTGGCTGACGTGGCCGACGAGGCGGAGCCCATAATGGACTGACGTTTCCTGAGCGTGGGCGTTACCGCTGTAGATCCTGAATCAGTAGAACCCTCCGTTGACCGAGTCTTTTGGCGTGCTAGACTGGCAAGGGTCTCGCGGGGGAATGTGCCGGGCGTAACACTAGAGCGGATGGGGCGGGCTTTGAACTCGCGGCGCTTGCGCTCCTCCTCCTCCTGGGCGCGGAGCTTGGCCTGGTGTTCCTCGCGCTTGCGGCGCGAAATTGCTTCACCGGGAAGCTCAAACGTCGGGCGAGTGGGTGCTTTGGTAGACTTGAAGTGCGGCTTGGCTGGCGAGTAGGCCGCCGCGATGGCGGCCGCCTCCTCCTCGGATATATGCTGCGACCGGCGCTGCTCACGTTGTTCCTTCAGTCGGCGAGCCACAGCCTCACCCGGAAGTTGGAATGTTGACATTGTCGGAGCCTTGTCGGACTTGGCGAGCGGCTTCGGCGGGAGAAGGCTGGCGGGCCGCGCAACCTTCCGCGCTGAGGTAGACGTCTTCTCGCCCTCCCTAACGGACGAAGACTGGCGCACGGAGGCGCTACGCTCGAGGGGCCGGCTGCCGCTGCGAGCTGAGTGCGGGGTTCGGACAGAAGTCGCCCGCTTCAGTGGCGTCGTGCTCGGGCTAGCGACGTCGAGCTTCCGTGAGCCAGCCTCAGGAGAGAGCACCTTGCCGAGGTGAGCGATCTGGCTCAAAGCTTCAATCTCCTCCTCTAATCTGTCGAGGGCCTCGACGGAGTCTTCGATGCGCGACACTGGCCGGGATCGTTCCTCACCAATATCGGAACCGAGGTCGTTGATCTCCACCATCAGCCCCGGGCTCTTAGGGACGTCCAGGGTGCCATATTGGCGTTCCGTCATGGAAGCTGCTTCACTGAGCCGCAGCCGCTCGGCCGCAACGGCGAGCTCCATCTCCGCAAACACGGGTGCCACATCCATCATGAACTCCTCTTCGGCCTTGACACGGGTGGCTAATAAAGTATACATGTTAGTAGGTTTGCCGTCTCCCATTGCGCCGGTATCCGATGCCGATCTACGTTCAACCAGGTTGCATCCAAAGTGCACCATCTTTTCGCCCTGGGACAGCTCCGCATCGCCATGAGAACCGCTGCGCGGTCTGTCCCCGTTGGCGCCAGCTTGGATGGGAATCGAGAGCAGCCAATCAAACTGACCTTCCTGATGCTTCAACAGTTGCGCCTTGGTGCCCGGAAGTTGCTGGCTGGCCACGGCAAGGGCGTTGTTGTTCTCAAATTCTTTGGGCATGTCAACGCAAGTTGGGTGTCTAAATCGAAACGGACTTCAGGAACACATTGACATACCTTCGGAGTTCGACGTGATGGTGTTAGTGGCGGCAGAGCAAGCCTTCTGGGTGGACTCTTTCGTGTTTAGCGTGTCGGCAAGAACCTGGAAACCAGTTCCCGTGGACGGACGCAGCGCGTTCTCCTTGTCAGGGTTGTTGAGGTGGAAACCATCCAACCGATGCGCCAGAGACTCGACGCTGGTTTTGCGATCACCAACGTTGTGGATGCTGTTCAACGGGAGTTCGCCCAAAGCCGAGCTTGCGACGCCGTAAGGGATGCTGTTGGCGTTTTCCTTCTGGCAGAGGTCGTTGTGAATGTCGGGTTCGGCGTATTGCCGGGGGCGCGAAATGGTCGCCATGGCTCTCTTTAATATCGTCGCAAACGGAACCCCCCGAAATAAGCCTGATTCCGGGCCAAGGGTCTCGAGTCGCCGATGTGCCCAAGAATGCGGGAGACAAGGGGTAGGTTTCCAAGTGCAATTTCACAACAAGCCGACGCGATTGGCTAGCGCCCTGAAGGAGGGGTGTTTGATCCTCAGGCTTGACGGCTTGAGAAATCTGGGGATATCTGATCGGGAAAAAAAAAGCTCGGGCGCGACGACGATCAATGATGCTCGCAACCTAGCAATGAGGAGCACCGTTCTGAAGCAGGAACGCAATTGTTGTGTGCGGGAGAGAGAGAGAGAGGGTGCTTGAGAATATTTGGCAACACAAAGAGCGCGTTGCGGGGGACTACTGTATGTAAGAGGGTTGCATTGTTTACTTTCCCGCGTCACGGCTCAAGAAGGCATTGCCTTGTCTGCAACGATGTAACTTCCCTGGCAACCGCGCAATTGCCGTTCCACCCTCCACGGCTTATCGGGAGAAGAATTGATAGAACGACCGAACCGGTTCCCTTCAAGCTCCTGCTGTTTTCGAGCTTCTCCACCGAACTCGAATTGATCATGGGCAAGTCCTCTGCCTCCGTCGCCACTTCTCTTGCGATGTCGTCCAAAAGCGGTTAGGCAGGCAATTTGCGAGGTGCGACAACCCTGGCGACGCGGCGCGAGAGTTCGACCTGTTTCCCCTCCCCCGCACCTCTACACTGAGGGATGTCACCCCTCGCAGGACTGCAAAAATTATCGGCGTCTTACTTAAGCAGCTGCCATAAAAGGGCGGCTCCGATTTTCGTGTCCAGTAATAGAGCTTCCGCTTTGTTATATCTTGGTATCAGGATGTTGCCAAAGACGTGTGAAGGGCCACGTCAGTTGAGTTGAGATGCTCTGGAAACGCAAGTGCGATTCACCCGGACTCCTCCTCGGCTGCGCCTTCCGCGTGCGCTTGAAGAGCAGGAGCGTGTTCCGTTGGGATGCGAACCAATGTTTGCGGAAGAGGCGCCCGGTCAGGGTCTTCGACTGGTACAGTTGGTTTTGGGAGTTTGGCTGGTGTCATTTAGCATAGCTCTACAAAGACGGTAGAAAAGGATGATAACACACCTGATGCCATATTGATAGCTCTCAGCACGTTATGCCAATTGCTCAACACCAAGGCGATAGCTGAGGGAAGCCCGATTAGTTTTAACTACTATAAGCAACATTTATTGACGCCACACACCCTCCGTTCCATCTGAAAGAGTAGCGAGCTTCTGCTCTAAAGCTTCCATCTGCGTTGCAGCCGCCGCGCTGAGATCGCGTAACTCTTTCAGGTTCTCTAACTCAGCTTTCTTTTCGTTAACTCGAGCAACTAAAGCGGGTGACTGGCCCCCGGAGTTTGCGGAAAGCGACGGCTGCCGCATGTGAGAGGCCAGCGGCCTTGATGGGAACCCTGACATGTTGGCGTAAAAATTGAACAAGATAAAATGACCCGGGACATGAATGAGGTAGCTGGGCGAGGCCTATCGAGAGGGGTAAGAATGACTTGCAGACATGGGCGCAAGGGTTGGCGGTGCCTTGACCACTGGCTGGTCGAGGTGGGGCAGATTCCTCGGCTTCCAGGTTGTAAAC
Source organism: Dichotomopilus funicola (assembly GCF_033296635.1). Classification (NCBI taxonomy): domain Eukaryota; kingdom Fungi; phylum Ascomycota; class Sordariomycetes; order Sordariales; family Chaetomiaceae; genus Dichotomopilus; species Dichotomopilus funicola. The sequence goes on from NW_026944138.1 coordinate 18,751, forward strand.
ATGGGCTGGCCCAAAGTTCTGTACAAACGCGCTAGGCTCAATCCGGAAGCAATGTCAACATTGCCCACCACGGCGACACGAAAATTGTCCAACTGCGGACTTGACTCTTTACCTGTTCTCGTTGACGTCGCGAAAAACCCCATTCACCAGCACTGCGTCCCCCCCTGCCATCACCCTCATCACCCCCAACCGTTACGCTCGCCCTCCAATCGCGAACAAGCCGACCCGCGCCGTTTATTTTTCCTACCATCATGAGCGATGGCGCGTCTCAACGAAGCACCCGTTCCCGTGGAGAGTCATCTCGAAATATGTGCGTGTTTGGGACCTTCACCCACCGACAATCACGGTTTGCTGACGGGTTTGATATAGTGCGTAGGAAATTTCTACGCCAGAACCGCGACATCGCGAAAATCAACTCGGACCAATCACAAAAGATACGACGACTCGAGAACGACTGCGGCCGATTGCTTTCCGAGAACCTCGATCTTCGTGGCCAAATTCTGCGACTCGAAAAACAGGTGGAGGATAACAGCGCGCGAAGGATAGCTGACCATGCACTTGAAGTAAAGGCTAAGCTCGAGGAGCAGTTGTCGGGGTTCGCTGCATTGTTAGCGGATCTAGGTTCAGAGCCGCCAGCCAAGAGACGTTCTTTGGGTGACCGTACGACGTCCCGATCGTGCCAGAGCATGGCAAGAAGCCCACAATTTAGGGGACGGCGGACTACGTCAATTGACTCGGACACTTTGGCCGAGATGGAGGGTAGATTACCTCCTATCTACGAGAACAAGAGCTACCCACGAGCAACTATGAAGTGCGTCTCTCTACAATTATACTGATTCGACGTTTGCTAATTATCAACAGCACGGAGGAAATTATGGCACTTTGTGCCGCGGCGGACGATACCAATGATTCCTCTGACCTAGGGCCGCCCCCCATTGCGCACTTTGTCAAAGACGAACCCGTCAAACATTCGCCAGCTAGGGATGAAGAATTCGCGCCCGAAACTACAAGGCGGCCGGCCACGATACTATCCCCGCCGAAGCTCAGCTATGTAAGGCAGCCGTCTAGGAGCCCCGAACTTGAGAAGGAAGCCGAGGAGCACATTGTCAAGCCCACAAGCCCAACAAAGAACACACCATCTCCCAGGAAACCAGTGTCAGAGCCAACTCTGCAGCCGGTCAAAACGGGTGCGAAGCGGAAATATGGCGATGAGAACGGGACATCTCAGAGCACCACGCCATTGGCTAGTCAGGAGAACAGCGTGCTTACGGAAAAGCCATTCCCAACTCGTGGCGGCCACAAGAAACGGACCCTCGCCGAATTGGCAAACGTGAAGCCGGAGAAGAAGACTGGCAAGGCACCGCTCTCTGGGAAGAGGACGCCACTTGCTGCGAAGAGCACCAACGAGGACGTGTCCTCTCCACGGAAGACTTCAAAACCAGCGGTGAAGGAAGTGAAGGAAGTGAAGAAAGGGCGAGCGTTGGAGGTCAATGATGTGATCATGAAGGATGAAGTCCATGCCCCAAGGAAACCGGTTGAAATCGTGATTCCAACGGACCAGGCCCTTCTGGAATCGGCGACCTCCTTACCATCAGCGACGCCAAGTTCCCCGACCACCCCCCATCGGCAAGCCCAGACCGAGGTGCCCCACGACACTCCGCCGCCGGCCGATATCTCCTCCACTGGCGAGACGATCCGACCAAGCCGCCGCGCTAGGGCTGCTGTCAGCTATGCGGAACCGAACTTGCGAGACAAGATGCGGCGGCCTACCAAAGAGCTTTTCGACGCCGTTGCTGGTGAGGGCAAGTACGCTCACCGCGCATCGTTGAAGCCGGATGACCAACATTCCGCCCCAACCTCCACCACCAAAATCAAGCTCGAGCCGACTAGCAGCAGTAGCAACAAGATCACAACGGTGAACGAGCGACCCGCAGAAACCCACCCCGCTCCTCTAAGTCCCCTAGCTCAAAAGGATGCTCTCTCAGACACTTTCCCTAGCACGGTAGTTCTAGAGAGACGGAAAAGGCCTTCCGCCGTAGCTGCTAGCCGCGAATCTTTATCGACATCTCTTGCAAGCGAACCGAACCCAACCACTGCCTCTGTCGCACAAGAGTCTGCGCCGTCAGACCACAAGCGGCATAAGGGCAGTAGCAGTAAAACAAACACGGCGACCAACCAAGTCCCATCCGCTGCCTCGACCGAGGAAACGGATATCTACGATTTTACCGCTTCGTCTCCTGCTCTCTCTAGGCAGTCTGCTTCCAAAAGCACCGCCAGCACCACGACCGAACCAAGCGCTCCCCCTCCATCGAGCTCCGCATCCCGCTTAAGACCGACACGAAAATCCTCCATGGTCGCTGCTGCAGCACTCCGTGAAACATTCGACAGCGATGACGATGAAGACGACAACTCCACAATCAAAAATCCCAAACTACCCCCACCACCATCAACTACAACGTCGCGGTCCGATGGGCGAGGTGGAAGGAAGCGGGCATCGATGCTGGCGCCTAAGAAGAGCTCCATGCTGGAAAACTTGGAGGATGCGGATTCGGTGATCGTTGCGGCGGACGCGGACATTAGTAGTGCTTCGACGTCGACGACAGAAGGGGACGGATCGAGTGGAAGTGTCGGCGGGAGGATTTCGAGACGCAGAAGTATGATGCTGTGAGGCATTGGGCATTGGCGTTCTTCCTTCTTATTGTGATTGATGGACACTCTATTTTCTGATTTCTGTTATTACCGTAACGACAGCGGCATGGCACAGCGTCTGGCGTTTTCTCATTCTCTCTTTTGTGTTGTTGGTTCTGGCTGGGGAACAGGGAGCGGGCTGATCAAGGAGGGTGGGTGGAGGAGTTCGGTAGCATCTGTCCGATAGAGGTCACGCAAGTAGCTTTGCTCAGATTGTCTCCCTCAAACTCAAACTGGATAGGGAATACAATAGTACCATTATCCCTTTGTATTCTTGATAATCAGGCTTTCTTTGCGGCTCGAGGCCGATCTGTCTATGGCCATCTGGGTGATACAGTGGATTCGAGATGTGTTGCTGGCTTTAAACACGAAGAAAAATCCCGCTTCCTCGTGGCCTATACTGGCCCTCGTAAAAAACTCCCAGAGGTACACCCAATACAAACAACCCCACCACACGTCTATTCCGCCAGGTTTAAATGGTCGGATCTCCGAAGTCCGCAGTACCGGACCGGTGTTTCTAAAGGGAAGTCATCCTTCCTCTGCGCCACCGACGGTCACTTAGCGCCACCTGAATGTCTCTCAAGCCCTCGGCGGTATTATCGCCCACTTTGATCCCCAGTTCCCGCCGTTATCCTCGGCCTTGTTTGTCCGTTTATGGCGCTCCCGTCGGCTCGACCGGCTTGGTATAGGTGACCTTCTCGACCGCCACATTCTCTGATCCGTTCTCTCCTTTCCTCAATTGGTAGACGTAGAGCGTCAGCGAGATCCCTTGTACCTGTTCCAGACCGTTAGCACCATTCCTTCAACCTTACCCATGACACACACCACCCCCAAAAACCAGCCGCGTACTCACATCCATCAGACAAAAGCTGGGTACCACCTCCTCCGCATCCCCCTTCACCTCCCCTGAGCTTCCACCTGCCACCCAATCCGTCGTGAACGCCCCCGTCGCACTTCCAGGGTTGACGAAGAACTTATCCATATACTCAAAGCACTCAAACCGATGTGTCCCACCACTCCAGCACAGCACGTCCACATCCAGCCGGTGCGCTTCCGCCAGCAGCACATCCGGCTCATCGCTGACTAGTGTGAACCCCTCGAGAAACCCGACGCGCACGGCGCCGTGAGTGACGACCTGTGTGAGTGGGAGCGCGGCCGCTTCGACGTCGGTGCGGCCGCGCACCATTTTGAGGTCAGGGGAGATGCTGCGGAGGTATTCGTACGTCGCGCGGTCTGTCAGGTTGCCGAGGCAGAGGGTTTGGCCGATCTTGCCGGGGGAGAGGAGCTTTTTGAACTGTAGGGTGGGGGAGGGGCCTGTTAGTTGGATGCTAGTAGGCGGATGGGGACGGAGTGCAGCAGTAGCAGCAGCAGCAGCAGCAGGTACAAACCTTTGGGGGGATATCGAGGGCACGGTCGGGTATATGCAGGTCGCCAATTACGAGAATTAGAAACGCCATTGTGGAAGCGCCGTAGGAGGATGTGGAAGTTCAATGAAAGGTTCCGTTCCGTTGAGGGGGGACGCTGAACTGGGAGGGGTAAATTGGCCGCGGGGGCTGAATGGAAAGCGATCGCGAATGGATGACGGTAGTTCAATTTGGATTAGAATGCGGAAATATGCAACGAATGCTTGGAACCCGAGTCTCGGGCGGAGTGGTCTTCACCTTGATGTGTCTCGAGTTGGGGATCACGACGACGCGGTTCCGTTGGAGCTCAGCTTTCCGCCCAAGTTTAGCTGGCGCAAGGGTAATTAGGGTTAGGGTTAGATATATCCAATTCTCTACCTATGTTTCTTCACCCCTTTTGTATCCCATGGCTTTCCCCTTGTTTCAAGTCCCTTGAGAATTTGGTTTTCGGGCGGAATCTCACTTGTCATATTGCTCCTTGTTAAAGCTACGCTGTTGGGTCTCGGCATGAGGCAAGATCTCGGACATACATCGGCATCTGGAGTCATCTTATGTTACGTCCCACAACAGTAAACACCGAGTTCCACGATACCCCTCACCAAGTCCCTTCGCTCCCCAAAGGTTATTCCGGTGTGCCTCCGCTATTCGGATCTGCTGTGGCGGTTTTAGGCCGGACGACAGCTGCCCCTGCCCACGGTGACGGAACAGCACCTTTCTTCTCGCCTTTCCGAGCCAGCACCGGGGGGGGCTCCTGCGGCGGCGTTTTGCAGCGACTTGTCCAGGCGAAAGCGCCAGTTGCTCTCAAGTTTTACGTGATGGATAACCCGACAGATAGACAATACGATGGGCTACGGATTTGATATAAGATTTTCAACTAATAACGTATCTAAAATGAAAGCTACAGTGACCAATTGTGCAAACACTGCGTGGTTTCGGGGCCAGGAAATCGATTTCCATGTTACTTTTCCAGGGTCACCCGCATTGCCGCTCTGACCACCGTAGACTTTCTCCCCGCTCGAGGCCGACACGGGAAGCGGCACGCTGCACCAGCCGGGCGGGTCCGGCCTTCAAGAGGAAAGAAAGCCGAATGCATTGTGAAATATGTCAAAGATTACATCTTAGCGATGCTAGCAGCGCAGACACCGCGCAGACATTGAACGTAAATTGACCGTGCTACGGTGATAATTCAAAACGCGTGGTCCAAGTCAATCCGACTCTGCGTGACCGCAGACTGGGGTCGAGTTCAATACGGAGCGAAGGACGGGAGCAGTGGGTTTTCTCTCTTCTCCAAAATCCCGGTACCGGTCGCTTATTAAACACTCGGTGCGCCCGGTCCGAAAGGCTATTTCGAAACCTCGGGGCTCTATCCGTATTCTGTGCGAGTAGTTTCAACACATCAACATAAATCGACACCAAGGGTGTCTAGCAGCAATTGAGATCAAAAACAATCTACAGGGGGAACGCCACCGTTAGAGTGTCAAGCTACAAACGATACGTACACTAGGTGACGTACCAGATCGGAGCTTACACGCACAGTGGGGAGCTCCTGGACTTCCATGCTGCTCATACCCGAGGTCGCCCGCTTGCGCCCGGTGTTCAGACGATTGAGACGCCCGGCGGCTTCGATGCCCCGCCAAAACCCGCCCGATAATACCCCCCCCGCCCGGCTCTCTCTCATCTCCCGACATCTCGGCCCTGTGTACCCGATCAACACGCCCTTCACTGTCGAGCGCCTCCCAGACACCATCGACACCTCCCTGCTGCCCAAGATCCAGTCACGCAGCCTCTCGACCGAAGCTCCGAAGATGTCGTCCCAAGCTGCGCACCCCACGCTCCTAATCCCAGGTCCTATCGAGTTCGACGATGCGGTGCTGCAGTCGATGAGCCACTTTAGGTGTGTCAACCCGAACAAGCTTAGACTTGTAATAGCCTCAGACCTAACAATCGACCTTGAACGATAGCGAGAGCCATGTCGGTCCCGGCTTCGTTGCTACCTTCGGCGAGACCCTCACTCTCCTACGGAAGCTCTTCCAGACCACCGATCCGTCCTCGCAACCGTTCGTCATTTCTGGCTCCGGCACGCTCGGCTGGGATCTTGTTGCCGCCAACCTGATCGAACCCAACGAGGACGTACTGGTGCTCGGCACCGGCTACTTTAGCGACGGCTTCGCCGACTGCCTGCGCGTCTACGGCGCCAACGTGACCGAGCTCAAGGCCACGGTCGGCACCAAGCCCCAACTTCCCGAGATCGAGAAAGCGCTATCCGAGAAGAAGTACAAGGCTATTACCGTCACCCACGTCGATACCTCCACTGGTGTTTTGAGCGAGCTGAAGAACCTGTCCGCCCTCGTCCACAAGGTCTCTCCCGACACTCTCATCATCGTCGACGGCGTATGCAGTGTGGCGTGCGAGGAGATCGACTTTGATGGCTGGGGTCTGGACGGTGTTGTCACTGCCAGCCAGAAGGCCATTGGCTGCCCGGCGGGCTTGTCCATCTCCATGTTCAGTGGCCGCGCCCTGAAGGCTGTCCAGAACCGCAAGACCCCTCCAGCTGCTTACTTTGCATCCATGAAGAACTGGACACCAAGTACGTCTGCCGAACCCATGACTACACTGGCATCACGATGCTAACAGCCCCAGTTATGCAAAACTACGAAGCCAAGAAACCCTCCTATTTTGCCACCCCGTCTCCGCAGCTCATCCATGCGCTTCACACCGCGCTCAACCAGATCCTGACCAAGCCGGTCTCGGAACGATTCGCCGCCCACAAGGCCGGCTCCGACAGGATCAAGAAGGCCGTGACAGACCTTGGCCTGAAGCAGGTTGCGGGTAACCCCGACGAGCAAGCACACGGTATGACGGCCATCTACCTCCCTGACGGGGTCAAGGGCGCCGAGCTGCTGCCCATCCTTGCCAAGAAGGGCGTGGTATTTGCGGGCGGCATTCATAAGGAGATTGCGACTAAGTACATCCGGTTCGGGCACATGGGCGTCAGCTTGGTGAGTTTCTTCCCTGTGTTTTTCGCCGTTTGTGGCTTTTCAGATACACATTACTGACATGGTTATAGCTTGATCCCAACCGGACTGACGTGGATCACGCCCTGAAGTCGCTGGAGGAGGGTTTGGCCGAGTGTGGATACAGGAAGCCGTAAAGTGTATACATTTAGCATATAGGGGAACGCCAAAATTACGCTATGTAGAAAGACAATGTTTTCCTGATAGATCCAAACTAGCTGAGGCAAATTTAAGCGGCCCATCCAATGAACCCAAGGACGACGACTTTCTACTCGTTCCAGCGAATGGGTCCGTAATTGTAACCCTCATATCGAGAGTGACCAGAAGAAAACCTGGAAATAGGCTTATAACCAGGCCACTAGTCTGCTGAAGCTCTTGAGGACGGCTATGTTTTCCTGTCTTCGGTATTTTAATAACAGAGTTCCGCTTCGGGAGTGACGTCAGTTGTCTAACTACATGGAAGCCAAGGGCTCGCTTCAGGCCGATTATTACGACGTGAGCGGTAGCTGTATGCCAGTTACTTCATTCATCGCATGGCCGATAGTACATGGCCGCGAACCCTGTTAAGGAAGATCCAGAAACTATTTGCCTACAGTGATATAAGGGTTCAGATAGTACCCTGACACGAGGGGCAAAGTGCGCCTGAAATCGACCGGGAAGCATACCGGAGGCATTGCCCGGGTTCTTATTGCCAAGGTTTGGCTGTTAGTTCCATTCTGCTGCGTGAATGGGATGTACTATCCACAACCCCTAGTTAGCCCGGGACATACAGCCGTCGATACAATTTATTAAGCCCCTTGCGAGCCAACAACACCACGTCCAAGCGGGTAACCTTGAATCTGGTTCCGCTCCAGTCACCACGCTCCAGGTGAACACAAAGGTTGATTATTCCCAAAAAGTAATTTGACCGCAGTATTATGAAGTTCTTCTATCACTGGGGGTGGGAGGGGATTGAGGATGGAACTCTTTGAAGGGCGGGTGCCACGAGCAGTAAAGTAAATAAACATGTCGGCCTGCTGGCGAAGCAATAATTAATAAGAAGTGGTTCGCGCAAACGGGCAACCCCTCTTCCCCGGCGGTCTGCAGTGACTTGAGGCTCACAGTGGCCTTGGCAACCCGGCACAGTGGAGCCTCGCTGGAGCTCCCCAGCGCCAGCGCAACCAGGCGCCAACTCTGCAGGGCGGGGTTCCAGCAACAATCGAGAGGCTGGTGGGGTTCGGCCTTTTGGAGCTTTCGACCCGATTCACCTCTTTTACATTAATCTCTTTTTCCATTGCTTCCGTCATCCAGCCCTCAACCTAACCTTCCTTCAAGACCCTGACCGCCCTCCAGTACCCGAACCCCGCGATCAAAACCTTTCTGCACTTTCCAACCCCGCGCAGCAGAACCCGACTGGCCTTTCGCTCTATCCTCGCCCCGCAACACCAAAATATCCTCCTTTCCTTCCCTTTCCCCATCCTGCGCGGACTGGTCCGCACTACCCGGCCAGCTTCCCGACTCGAGATTCCGCACACGACAACACATCAAGGCGTGTCACCATGCCCGTCTCCATCGAGGAGTTGGACGCCACCGTCCGAGCCTTCTATGAAGGTCGCGGCGAACAGGTATGTACATTATGGGGTGGGAGGCCTGCTAACCGCCCAGCTGAGCTGGCGATAACAGAATTGAGAAAAATAGACAGCTAACATATTTGGGTTTTAACAACAGCAAAAAGCTGCTCAAGCCGCTCTGAACCAGGCATGTTCCTCGGAGTCCACCCGCCGTCGAATCGGTCGCCGTCCCGTTTGCCTGGACTAACCTTTTACTAGTTCAAAGAAGACCCGGATGCGTGGCTCATGGTGGACGACATCCTGTCGAACGCGACTCATGAGCAAACCAAATGTTCGTTTTCCCCTCGGGCCGGGACTGGTCGACTATACGCTCGCTTACACACAAAACAGTTTTGGGTTTACAGGTTCTCGATAGCGTGATTATGACGAGATGGAAAGTCCTGCCGCGGGACCAGTGTCAAGGCAGGTCGCCCGCGTTTGCATATCTCAAATATACTGTCCGGCAGGGACCATGGCAGGCTGACAAATTGCAGGTATCCGGAACTTCGTCGTGCAGTATATTCTGCAGTGTTCCAATAGCGAAGAGGCCCTCAAGGCACACCGCACCCTTCTCAACAAGCTCAATCTCGTGCTCGTCTCCGTCCTAAAGCAGGAATGGCCTCACAACTGGCCCACTTTCATCAACGAGATCATCTCCGCCTGCCACTCGAGCTTGTCCGTTTGCGAGAACAACATGATTATCCTACGTCTCCTGTCCGAGGAGGTCTTCGACTATTCAGCCGAGCAAATGACGTCGGCGAAAACGCGCAACCTCAAGACGACAATGTGCGCCGAGTTCTCTCAGATCTTCCAGCTTTGCCAGGAGATTCTCAACAGCGCCTCCCAGCCGAGCCTTATTAAGGCCACCCTGGAGACGTTGCTTCGCTTCTGCAATTGGATTCCGCTGGGCTACATCTTCGAAACGCCCCTGATCGAGACGCTTCGAACGCGCTTCCTCGAGGCACCAGAGTTTCGGAACATCACATTGCAGGTCTTGACAGAAATCGGAGGACTCCAGACGGGCGGACCTGGCCAGATCAACACCTATGACGAGCAACTCGTGAAGATGTTTACCGAGGTCCTGACCTCGATTTCCAACATCATCCCTCTGGATATGGATCTCAAGACCACATACCCTCAGAGTAACTCCCGCGACCAGGAGTTCATTCAAAACTTGGCGCTATTCTTGTGCAACTTTTATGGGATGCACCTGCCGGTGAGCTTCTTGAGGAATTTGCGCTGCTGAATTTTTAGAAAACATTACTGACCAGTTTCACAGCTCATTGAGAACCTCCCGAACCGAGACTTCTTGACACACGGCCACTTCTACCTCATTCGAATCTCCCAGATCGATGACCGCGAGATTTTCAAGATCTGCTTGGACTATTGGCTGAAGCTCGTCCAGGAGCTCTATGAGGAGATGCAGTCACTCCCGATTTCCGATCTCACCTCGATGTCCCTCGGAGTGATGGGCGGTGGCGGCGCGCCCAACCCGGCGCTACTCACCAACTACCCTCTCCGAAAGCATAAATACAACGAGGTTCTGTCTAACCTGCGTGTGGTCATGATCGAGAAGATGGTCCGACCTGAGGAAGTGTTGATTGTGGAGAACGAGGAGGGTGAGATCGTCCGCGAGTTCGTCAAGGAGACCGACACCGTCCAGCTATACAAGACGATCCGCGAATGCCTGGTTTACCTCACCCATCTGGACGTGGTCGATACCGAGCAAATCATGACGGAAAAGCTGGCCCGACAGGTGGACGGAACTGAATGGTCGTGGCACAACTGCAACGTACTCTGCTGGGCCATCGGTTCAATCTCGCTTGCCATGAACGAGGAAACGGAGAAGCGGTTCTTGGTCACGGTCATTAAGGATCTCCTGGGTCTGACCGAGATGAAGCGCGGCAAGGACAACAAAGCCGTGGTTGCCAGCAATATCATGTACATTGTGGGGCAATACCCGCGATTTCTCAAGGCGCACTGGAAGTTCCTTAAGACGGTCGTCAACAAGCTCTTTGAGTTTATGCATGAGTCCCATGAAGGCATGTTTCTGATCACCCTTTCCCTCGAGCAGGTGTTGTACTAACTCGCACTAGGTGTCCAGGACATGGCCTGCGATACTTTCATCAAGATCGCCAAGCAATGCCGACGCCACTTCGTTGCGCTCCAACCCAGCGAGACCGAGCCGTTCATCGAGGAGATCATCCGCAGCCTTGGCAAGATCACTTGCGACCTGACACCCCAACAGGTTCACACGTTTTACGAAGCGTGTGGTTATATGGTGGCTGCCCAGGGTAACAGGAACCAACAGGAGCGCCTCCTATCCGAGTTGATGGCCATCCCCAACACGGCCTGGGATGAGATTATCAAGCAGGCGACGATGAACCCCGCCGTCCTCCAAGACGCCGACACCATCAAGATTATTGGCAACATTATGAAGACCAACGTGTCGGCCTGTTCGTCAATTGGGTCGTACTTCTTCCCCCAGCTTGGGCGGCTGTACAACGATATGCTGCAGATGTATGCCGCAACGAGCCAGCTCATCTCTGAGGCAGTTGTTCGCGAAGGTTGGTCGCCCATTCCTATCATCCCTTTATGTAGCAAATGCTCACTTACCGGATTTCAGGCGAGATTGCCACGAAGATGCCTAAGGTCCGCGGTCTTCGGACCATCAAGAAGGAGATTCTCAAGCTCGTTGAGACCTTCATCGACAAGGCGGAGGATCTGCAGGCCGTCAGGACCCAAGTGGTCCCCCAGCTACTAGATTCTGTTCTAGTTGACTACAGTCGCAACGTTCCTGGGGCTCGCGATGCTGAAGTCTTGAAGGCCATGACGGCCATGATTACCAAGCTCTCTGTACGTTGAACTTCCAGAGTAACCGATTTTTTGCATCAGCTAACGTTTTCTTTAGGGCCTTATGGAGGACCAAGTGCCGGTTATCATGGAGAATGTGTTTGAGTGCACCCTGGACATGATTAACAAGGATTTCTCTGAGTTCCCCGAGCACCGCGTGGAGTTTTTCAACCTCCTTCGCGCCATTAACCTTCAGTGTTTCCCAGGTGAGCAAACTTCCCCGGCTTCGTCTGATCCGTTCAATTTCTAACTCTCCCACAGCCCTTCTGAAGCTGGACAACCGACAATTCAAGTTCGTGATCGACTCTTGCCTGTGGGCCAGCAAGCACGACAACCGCGACGTCGAGACTGCCGGTCTGAATATGTGTCTGGAGTTGATTAACAACATCGCCGACAAGACCGATGTGCAGACCTCGAACGCCTTCTTCAACCAGTTCTTCATTACGATCCTGCAGGACGTCTTCTTCGTACTAACTGACCAGGACCACAAGGCTGGCTTCAAGACGCAGTCAATGCTCCTGATGCGCCTGTTCTTCTTCATCCACCCTGCCGACGGCACGCAGCCCAAGATTCAGGGCCCGATCTACCAACCCGACCAGGCGCAGCAGGGCACAGGAAACCGCGAGTTCCTCGGCAACTTTGTCAGCAACCTGCTACAGAATGCGTTTTCCAACCTCACAGCGTATGTCTTTCTACAGTGGTCTCTTTTCTCTACCTAGCTAATCCCAGGCTCGCAGTGCCCAAATCACCTCCTTTGTTGAGGGTCTGTTCACGCTCAACACACAGTACGACAAGTTCCGGCTAGCACTACGCGACTTCTTGATTTCGCTCCGCGAGTTTGCCGGCGACAATGCCGAGCTGTACCTTGTCGAAAAGGAGCAACAGGAGCGCGACGCCCGACAGGCTGACCACGAGCGCCGTGCCAAGGTGGGCGGCTTGCTTAAGCCGTCGGAACTCGAAGAGGATGAGCTCTGACTGACGGAGGAATGGAGAAATGAATTCGCGCCGACAATTGGGGATCAAGATAGAGTTGGAGGTGATGGAGGTGGGGATATGAATCAGGGCACCGGTGGCGGCTTTGGGAATGGGGGCGATGGATGGGAGTTTTATGGATTGTGACCTCCTTTTTCTTGTCTTTGTTTGGGTGGCTCGACTCCCGGCGCTCGCGATGAGATACGCAACAAAAAATTGGAGGCTTGATATCGTCACGCAAAAGATGAGATTTCATCAGGCTTTAGGATTGCCAAGTTTCAGCCGCGGGAGAAACGGGGACATTTTGGGGGCGGTGGAGTGTGATGTGGTTGTTGTTGTCTGTTGTTCTTTACTATCTCCTTTTCTCGTTGATTTTTTTCTTTAAACTTCCCAGGGCGGGGGGTGGATGTTTATTATCTTGTGAGCCCTTTTGTAGTGATACCAATAGAAGAGGGTCAGATCTCTGTATCTGTGTTTCCTTTCAGTGACTGTCCTTGGGGAGGTATGACATCAGCAAGATAGGGGTCGTGCCTGTGTTGCCGTCAACTACAGTGTTTCTTTCAGGGTATGGATACTGTATGCAAGACCCAAGCCTGTGAGCCCTTGCAGGGATCCAGGCAGTTCCATGTTGTGGATGCGCAGAGGGCAAGCGCCAGGGGCGCCCGTCCTTCCCGCTTGCCGCCCGGCCTCTCGTGTGGCCCGGGGGTTCTGCTGCAGCCCTGGGGAGATGCACTGCAACCCCTCCTGTGCCTCCCTAACTCGTACCGTCCAAGAAATCTGCCCAGGGAGGGTCTTGGTTTTTTTTTTTGGTCCCTCACTCGTACTTCGTATTAACTTACCGTCCGATATCAAGGATAGCGAACGTCCGGCCATCAGGAACGAACAAAATTGGGGAAAGGTTTCCGGTTCCGGGGTTGGTTCAGTTTGTGTTCCTGCCGATCGCTGTGCTTGACAGTGACTGTTTGGAGGCTTGTGGGGGTGGGTTTTCTGCGTTAGGCAAGATGGTCGGTTTCGGGACAGTTCTCAGCGGCTGCTTGGGATCTGGAATTGCCCCTGTCTGGGAAGAGTTGGACTGAGGTTTGTTATTATTTTTCGGTTACGATTTTACTCCCAACACTTTTCGACGCCTTGGGAGCTTGGCTGAACGTTACCGACTGGCTGGACCGACCGACGCACGGCATCGACCGACCTACCTCATCCCCCTGCTTCCGATGTCCAGCCCTCGCTTTGGTTCAGGTCGAATAAGCTGCTTGGGCAATTGATCCGACCAACAAACACACCTCCCTGCAGACAGACAGAATCATTACTTGCAACCTCCGAAGCAATTTGTCCGGTCTTTGTATCCATTAACAACCCCCCCGGACGAGACTAGAATCGAACGTCCGTCCCCGTTTTCCCGGTCACCGAAGCAGCCACGTCTGGATGAAACCCGACGACCTGGTCGACATTGGATGAATGCGTTGGGACCTGTTCTTGGGCCATTCCCTGTTGGTTTGCATCTCGCCCCCATTATCGTTTTTGACGCCAACACCATCGCCCGTCAAACGTCTTCAACCCTGTCTGGATTGCACGGCCGATGCTTAGTCACTGGCTGGGATTCTGAGGAGGTTCGTGTGTTGGGCTGCCCGAGGTGCTCGTGCTGCGGTCTGCAGTCTGCCTGATGCACTTGGCACATTGCATCTGCGGCTGGAAGCGCCATCCCACATCGGAGTGTAAGGGACCAGGAACGACAACTGACGGCTGGCGACACATTTATTTTTCAACCTCACTCGACTTCTGCTAAAGTCACTGTCCACACTCCCGACGCCTCCAACTTTTTTAACCTTTCCATTGTGCCTAGGCTAGGTGTTCCCCGTTAGAAACACCCTGCCGCCCTTCATAACTGATGATTCCCATTCCCGCATGAGACGCCCAGAACCACAGGGGCATCAGATGAAATACGCGGCCCCTCCATCCTCCATCGGACGGCCACCACCATTACAATCACCATGGCTCCGTGGTCCGGTTTGTACCGCTGGGCAGACCCTGGGCCTGTTCAGGACCAACACTTAAACTCCCGTACGGGACAGGCCGGGCAGAACAGACCGACAACACTATCCCCAGCAGCTTCCGTGCCTGCCCGACCCGTCGGGCCTCCCACAGCACTTGAACCCAGGCCAACCATCACAGGCCGGTACCGAAGCGCCTCTCGAGTCTCAGAAATCGATGTCTGGGACACCATGCAAAACCATCAGCTCCAGGGCGACTCTAGCTCGTCTGACGAAGGGCTCCACCCCCGAAGCCGCCAGACATCGTCTAAGACTAGAGGACGGTCCGGACATAGTCGTTCGCAGAGCCATCCGTTCCCGTCACTTTTTTCGGGAAGAAAGAAGAAGACGGGCCCGGGTAGCAGTCCCAATCCCATGGCCGATCTCGACGATTCCTCCGAGTCGGGTTCTGCTATGGAGGGCGGAATCGCCGGGGCAGCTGGAGCTGGGGCGAGTAAGGGCAGCGGACCTGCACCAGCATCGCGCGGCCATCGGAACGGGTCGTCGGCGGGGAGCAGGGATTTCGCTACGGGCCGGTGTATGACGTGTGCGTCGTTGGTGCGATGGCCGAGAGAGTTGCAGATGTTTCGGTGCACGATTTGTCTAACCGTCAACGACTTGCAGCCTCGAAGTCGAGAGGCGGGCCCGGGGGAGAGCCCCGGCGCGCAGGAGGTTGGGGAGGTCATAGAGGAGCAGGCAAGTTCAAAAGGTATGGAAAATACCCTTTTTTAAAGGGGAGATGGAGGCAAGTTTGTGTGGTGATGGCTAATGCGGCAAGATACAGACAAGGCTATATCGCTCAGTTACACCAAGAGCTTGATCGAGCAATGTTTGCGTTCATTTCTCACCTCGGCTCTCAAGAATCCAGAGGGTGTAACCACTCCTTTGAATGAGTCCCCACCCAAATCCTCGTTCCTCTCGCCAGACCACATCACAATCAGGGTTCCAACACCACCAGCTCCAGGTGGTACAACAACACTGCGGCCCAAAGCCTCCCTTAACTTCGAACCACGACTGAGCCCCGGTCCTCCGCGCCATCTGGGTGCGCATCGTCGCGCTCCTAGCTGGGCCGGTACTCCATCGTCCAAAGCATATTCAACCTCTTCAGAGAAGCGTTCCCCCCTCCATCAGGACTTATCGCCTCATGGAGCTGGTGGACAGAATCGTCCCCCGTCAGCACCTTGTCCGAATAATGGAGCCAAAAGGATATTCAGGCCGTTGGAAGACTACATTATTCGGTGCTTTACCTCGTTTGAGTGTCTAAACTCGTCGTTCCTGACCCCCAGGAGCCAACCGCCGGCCCACAACAGCAGCCCTGTTCCCAAACCGCGCCGCCCTTCTGAACATGCCCTCGCGCGCAGGGAAACCCGGAGCACAAATCATCCCGTCCCGGAGCTGGATCCAAAACTGCTACTTCTAGGCGATTTTGCTGAGAACGGCCTTTGGTGGACTGGCCATGACAAGGTACATCCTGCCCGGACACCATCAAACAGGAGCCCACAGGGTCGGTCGATAGTGAGCTTGCGGAGCCCGCACATCGACTGGTCGGGGGTGGAGGACTGGTATAAGGCAGTTGTTGACGCGGCACGGTCGTGGCCCGATGTGTATGAAAAGTTGGTGGCTGAAGACGCAAGCCTTGCTGCGTCGCCTGCAACTTTTCAACGTCTCGAGGCCCAAATCCATATTGGCCAGGAGCATGCACAAAAAGCGCTGCTCAAAGCGTCGGAGACGATTCTCAAACGTCCAGGGCGCCGGTTGACGGACCCTCAGGAACTCCGGTTTCTTCTCATCGTTGCAGAAAACCCCTTGCTCCACGCCTCCTACCGACCCTACGGCGATAAATACACACCCGTGGCAACAATGACGGCCCCGCCGCGGGGAACCGGGCCTGTCTCGGGACGGCACTCTGTCATCATAAAGCGCATCGTCGGCCTCCTCTCCAACACCCCTGCGGAGTGCCACCACCACCTCGTTGTTTGGTTTGCGCGGTACTCGAAGGACGCCTTCGTGCAAATCAAGGACCTCGTTTCTGGCTTTCTCGCCTACCGGTTGATTCGCCAGAGTGAAAAGAAGCAGGAGACCCAGATCGACTACATGGGCGGTCTCATACCCAATCTAGGTCCCAGCCACTCACCGGCTGCTCTCCACGCTGCACTAGGTCCATCCTCATCATCGTCAAACCCCTCGCAACGTGCCAAGAAACAGCAGGAGAAGAAAAAGAAGGTGGTCTATCAAGAGGACTGGCAGATCAAAGCCGCCGCGCAGGTACTGGCCTTTTTGTTTGCCGCGAACAATGCCAGCCACGTGCGCCGTGGCGGCACAATGACGGATCATCATCATGGGGATGGGCCTAATAACACAATCAACAATAGTAACAACCAAGACCGGGAGCTAGTCCAAGCCCCGGGCCAGATCCTGCCGACCAGTGACTTTTACATGACACTCCTAGACGACTCCGACCTGTTGGGTGATTTTGAAGCGTCAGAGCGCAGACAAGGCCGCTTCTCATTTTGTCAACACCCCTTTCTGCTCAGCATTGGGGCCAAGATCCAAATCCTGGAGCACGATGCCCGTCGGCAAATGGAGAACAAGGCGCGCGATGCTTTTTTCGACAGTATCATGACCAACCGGGTGGTGCAGCAGTTTCTGGTGCTGAATATCCGCCGGGAGTGTTTAGTGGAGGATAGTCTCAAGGCGGTTAGCGAGGTGATCGGGGGTGGTGGTGAGGAGATCAAGAAAGGATTGAGGATTATTTTCAAGGGAGAGGAAGGGGTGGATGCGGGTGGGTTGAGGAAGGAGTGGTTTTTGTTGTTGGTGAGGGAGGTGTTTAATCCCGATCATGGTATGGTTGCCCCTGTCGGATGAACGTTGTATCATCATTACCGACCCTAACCCTGACTGTTCCTTCTAGGCATGTTCCTCTACGACGAAGACTCCAACTACTGCTACTTCAACCCTAACTCGCTCGAACCATCCGAGCAGTTCTTCCTCGTTGGCGTCGTCCTTGGCTTGGCTATCTACAACTCCACCATCCTCGACGTTGCCCTCCCCCCATTTGCCTTCCGCAAACTCCTTGCCGCTGCTCCGCTCTCCTCGGCCACCCACTCCCACTCTCCTTCGTCCTTCTCCCCTCCTTCACTCACCACCCCGAATGGAACCATTACCGCCACCCCTGGCTCGTACACTCCCAACTCCTACTTCCCCACCACCGCCATTACCACCAACAACACCACGGCGGCTATCTCCCCGGCCACAGCCACGCCCCCCGTGTTCTCCCAGCCCCGTCAACCAATGGCCTACACCCTCGATGACCTTGCCGAGTACCGCCCCCGTCTAGCCCGTGGTTTGCGCCAGCTCCTCGAGTACGAAGGGGACGACGTCGAAGCGGTGTTTGGGCTGGACTTCGCGGTGGATACTGTGCGCTATGGGGCCCCCGTCGAGAGGGTGCCGCTGTGCCCTGGCGGGGAACGGAGGGCGGTCACGAATGCGAACCGGAAAGAGTATGTCGATGCGTATGTGAGGTATATGCTGGATACGTCTGTTACAAGGCAGTTTGAGCCGTTTAAGAGGGGGTTTTATACTGTTTGTGGGAGTGGAAGTAGCATTAATGGTGCTGGGGGGGTTGCGGGGGGCAGCGGGAGTGGTGCGAGTACCGTACCTTTCGCGGTCGGTAACGGTGGCGGTAGTAGTGGCAGTGCCAGTTCTGGGAGCAACCATTCCACCTCGGCCCTGTCTCTATTCCGCCCCGAGGAAATCGAGATCCTCGTCCGCGGTTCAGCCGGCTCAGACCAGCGACCCCTCGACATCGACGCCCTCCGCGCCGCGGCCCACTACGAAGGCTGGTCAACCTCATCCTCCCACCAATCCCAAAATCAGAAACCCAAAACAAAAACAAACGAACAACAAGAACAAGAAGAACCAACCCTCCAATTCTTCTGGTCCGCCTTCGCCTCCGCACCACCAGCCCGGCAACGGCGCTTACTCGCGTTCATCACGGGCAGCGACCGCGTGCCGGCGCTGGGCGCGGCTTCCCTGGCGATTCGCGTGAGTTGTTTGGGAGAGGAGTGTGGGCGGTTTCCGACGGCGAGGACGTGTTTTAATTCGGTGGGGTTGTGGCGGGTGAGGGTGAACACTGGAATATCAGGACTAGGTTTGGATGGGGTTGGGGAGGGAGAGGGTGAAACGGAGATGGAGAGGGAGAAGGAGAGGTTTACGGATGTGTTGTGGAGGGCGGTGGAGGAGAGTGAAGGGTTTGGATTGAAGTAGGGGGGGTGGAGAGTGATGTACGGTGATTTTGATGGTTTGGGTAGAATTTGGGATACGTGTCTAGTTGGTCGATGTTGGGTTAGCTAGAACTCACATGATACCGTGGTAGAGTTGGCGGGATATAAAGAGTATGATGTTGTGGTTATATTATCCCGAGACCAACTCTGGACTCTGGAGAATGATAAACACTCCCGGGTGTACCGGTAATATTCTCGATTCGCTTGCGTATACCTACTGAAGGACCTTGAAGAGAGAGGGAGAGACAGACAGGAAAGGAGAAAAGGGACAAATACATGAACACAAACCGAAAGAAGGAAGAAACACGAGAAACAGAAAAATAAGAACAAAAAGGCATCAAAGAGAAAGCAAAATATGAAAACTGTTGAAAGAAATGAGGAGGAAAAGGAAGATATAAAATATAGCGTTCAATACACTTGATATGTTTCTAGTTTCATTGACAAGTATTTTGAAAAATAGATAAATCTTGGTGGGACTCAACAATGGAGTAGTCTCTCTTTGCAATATTTTCTTTTCGTAAGTACATCACCAAATAGCTAGCGTTTACGGCGTAGATAAAAGCCATATTAAGCACACGTTGTTACACTACAATTTTAGCAACACCAGCCCTAAAGATGGCATTGGCTCTTGCCTTCTTCACTACACGACACGTAACTACGGCATATCCTCAGCCAATGTGGTGACACTGGCGAAGTCGTTGGCCTCCTCGATGAGTGACATCGCAATGCCTGCCAAGAAAGACGGGATGGGACGATGGCTGGGTGCAGTGTGGCACAGCCGCAACGCAACGACATGCTCCGTGGCTCCCCTGTTAAGGTTGCACTTGGGACCAGCCTCCACTTGTGCGCTTGAACACGAGATCTTGCCCCCCGTCCTCCCCAGCTTGCTTGGCTGGGAAGCTGGGAAGCACTGGGTTTGTTTTGTTGTCTGTGGTTGTCGCCCTGTTTGTTACTGATTATTCGGTTAGGAATTATGTGTCCTTTGTTGCCAAGGATCGGGCCGCCGGCTTGCTCGGCTTATTCATGAGGTATCCTTGGCGGCCTCTCTCGGCCAGCACCGAAGTGAGTGACAGCAACGGGTGGACAATACGACAAAACGAAACGGTTTCCCAGTTTTTCATCCTTTTGGTAACGGCCAAGGTTGAGAAATCCAACGGTATCGAGCAGAAGTGAAAGGAACACCCTTGTTGGATGCTCTTTGCCCCGCATTCGGAATCCAAGCGGACAGGATTTTTTTAAAGAAAATGATCGGATGGACTTTTGGTTGAACTGTTTGGACGATTGGGTTCAGTTTGCGGCTGGAAGTTGTGTGGTTACTCAGCGTCACTGTCAGCTTTGATGGTTGGGAGGACGAAATGTCTTTTTCTTCTCTCCAGCTTCTACGCGAAAGTTAACCCTGAGCTCGAACAATTGTCTGACCCTTATCCGCCGTGGAAACTCGGGTCTCTCGTCCTTTTTTGTCCCGATATTGAATTCAAGACCCACTGAGCCAAACCGAATTGGCACAGGGGCCACCCGCCCCGTCCGAACCCCGATTCGCTGTGAGGGGACTTTTTTTTTTGGCAGGGTCTTTTTGTTTGCGAACAACGGCAGCATCTTGAAAAGAGAAAGTTGCCGATCAGCTGCTGGAACACGAGGGCAAGACGTCGAGGAACTGATCAACAGCGCACGTCAGGTCCCGCCACAAGCAACGTAACGAATTTTGGGCATGGATGGGGCTTGAGTGAGGTGGGACAGCCAGACGATTGGTGTGTGGCCGGCCATCATCGCCCGCAGGTCGTCCTTGCCCGCTTTGCCGGATTTGCCCTGCGAGCATTTCGCTGTCTGTCTGGCTGCTTCACGGCACACAGCCCAGAAACCCCTGCAGCAGTGTGGCCCGCTTTCGTGCTCACCACGCTAAACTTCTTTGCAACGCCCTCGTCCAAGCGCACCCTGTTCTTTGCTGCTCCCATGGGCGGAAATAGAAAGCCGGGCTCAATTTCCTACCTTTCTTTTGTCATCTTTTCCCTCTTGCTTTCGACTTTGAGACGAGTCCGCAAAGTTATTCATCGACGACAACCACATTTGGAGCGCTCACGTAGTGGCTCTGTCTCCACGCGCCCGTTTACGCGCTAAGTAAGGTTTTTGCCTCTCACGAGCGCGCGCTTGTTCTGTCCGCCTAGCGGCGCCAGTCGCGCAGACAACCGGCTCAAGCGACCAGACGCCAAGCTGCTTGCGTATGCTTCTCAGCCAATCCATTCACGCTCGCAGCTCTGTTCCTCAAACAACCGCCTTCTCTGCGCCCATACCCAACCCTCGCCGTCACCCTTCAGGCCGGCCGTTCTAGCGTCGAGCGCTGTCGCCTTTCGCCGTCATCGTTGGCCTTGCCATCGCCTAAAGGTCCGTGGTTTTTGAGACGCTTTGTCTCAGTCTGAAGCGGCCCGCAGTAGCTGCACAAGCGGCCCCTCGTGCTGCAGGTCCACGAGTGTCGATCTGCAAAGCCAATATAGCTGCATTGATTGTCCGTCCCGCGGATGCATTGCTATGCGTCGTCTGTTGATTCCATGTCGCACACATCTCGACTAACATGTCACCACCGCTCTACAGGACTTTTCCCCGGCTAAAACGCCAATACTTTGCAATGAACAACAACACGGGTTCGGACGGCGAGGCGGGGGCACCGCCAACGTCAACTGAGTCACCCCCTCCCCAGAGTACCACGGAGACGCCTCCTCCCCCCGAATCTACCACAACGTCGCAAACACCGCCGCCACCCGAATCAACCACAACAACCTCCCAGACTCCACCTCCGCCACCAACGAGCACCTCGAGTGAAACATCAACCTCCGAGCCGCCGCCGCCGCCCACTTCAACGAGTAGCTCCTCGTCTTCGTCTTCAACCAGCTCTTCTTCCCCACCCCCATCATCGAGCAGCACCAAACCCCCACCAACATCAAGATCCTCCTCATCACAGAATGGCCCGCCAACTAGCACCGTTTATACCACGGTTACCTCGCAGAGCCCGACGCCCACTGGGCAAAGTTCGGTACCACCTACCTCAACTACCGGCTCTGCTATCGACCCGAGCGGCAGCCCGAGCAGTGGTCTGGGGAACAACGGGACAATCGCCGTAGCCGTCGTGGTCCCCATTGCCGCTGTCGCTATTCTGGTCTTGGTCGGTATTTTCTTGTGGCGCAAGAGGAAGCAACGGCACGCGGAGGAGGAAAGGCGCAAGGAGGTCGAAGACTATGGCTACAACCCCAACTCGGACCCCACGATCCCCGCCGTCGCTGACTCCACTTTCGAGATGCGTGAGGACAACTCGTCCGGATACCGCGGCTGGGGCTCCACCGCGTTCGGCGGCTCGACCGGACGGAAGGCGTCCACGACCATGTCGGGCGGTGCTGCCGCCTACTCTGACCCCGCGTCGCCCACCCGCGGCACCGTCGACGCGCGCTCTGCCGAGCCACTCATGAACGAGGGGCCGCCGTCGCCGGAAGGCGAGATCCTCGGCGCCATGGGGCCATCAGCTGCGAACAACCGCGCCGACGTGCGTCGCGGACCTTCCAACGCTTCGTCTTCGTACAGCGCCGCCGCGCGATCTGATGGGTCTGGCGATGGACCCATTGGCGTTGCCTATGGTGGGAGCAACCCTGCCGGGGGTAACCAGTACTACGACCAGTACGCCGGCGGGAACCCTTACTCGGATAACGCATACGACGGACAGCCAACTGCCGCCGGTGGATCGCCTGTGATTCGGGATGTGACGGCTCGACGGAACACCCGGATCGAGAGCCCATCTCATTACCCGCAGCAGACGGCGGGTATTTCGCAGAATTTCTAATCAGCCATCGAGTTGATGCGGTGTTGAGTCTTGTAGCAACAGCATCCATCGTTTTGCTATTTTCTATTGTCAGTTTCTGTCGGCGTTTATGGAGAAAATGTTACCGTCACCTAATTTTCTCGGGATTCCTCACGTCCGAGGGTCGACCTGGACAACCGGCTTCTTACCAAATTCTGTCCTTCCTTCGCGTACATTTTTTTCTTACCTTTTGGCATATATGGGTACTTCGAGATGGTAGATACCAGTGGATTGAGACCTGATGTCTTATGTTTGGTGTGGATGTTGAATTGAGAGTTGGGAGTGTTTTGGAGTCGAGTGAGAAGGGGAAGTTCGAGTTTGCGGCTGTGTTGTTGATACCATGGGGCGCGAGTGAGTTTTGCTTCGCGGTGGAGCGTTACGAGTGTGGGTTGGTTGTTATTAGCGAGCGTTGGCTGTTGTTACCGGTGTGGGAAAAGGGGTGTGGTGAAGATCATGTATGAAGCAAGAGCTATGAGAATGGAGTTTGATCATTGCTGGAGTCCGCTTGAGCATGCCCTGAGATTTGGATGTCGTGACTGATGTAATCTCACTTGAAGATATTTGTCTGTGCTTCAGATACTCTGTAGATGTGTTTGATTAATTACTTGTTTAATTTAGCGTAACTAACTCGTCTAGACTTGGCGATTTTTTGCCGGAATAGATAAAATACTTCACGTTTAGGTAGACGAGCTATCACTATTGCCGTACATGTTTCAACTCCTCGAACGCAAGAACGGTTCTGTCTCGTCCTTGAAGGCCCCGTCTTGTTGATGGTCCTGAGTGCGGAAGTTGTGTTGATCCGCTGCCCCACATCAGGCCCTGGTGGGGGGAGAGCTTGGGTGGGGCTGGCCTCTGAACTTTTCGGGGCATCCCACCTTTGGAGCGAGCTGCCTGGGCCGACAACACCAGAACGCCGCTACTTAGCATCAACCCCATAAAATAATTTCGGTGCCTTCCCACGTCACCTACTTCATCCCTTTCTCCCTATCCGTCTCCTAGGTTTCTTTGGGAACTCCCATTTAAACACGAAGTCCTCCCCAGCACCACCCACCTAGGCCAAAGAAGAAAACCCAACGACAGGCAAGATGCAGGCCCCTGTCTTGGTGATGAGTATGTTTGGCTTCGTCCCCCCGCTATTTTGGGAGTTTGTTCCGCATGGAGATGGGCACACCTGGCTGACGCGTTATATTTTCTTCTAGACACCAATAGCGGTGAAAGGCAGACGGGCAGGAAAGCCCAGCTGTCTAACATCGCCGCCGCCAAAACGTACGCTTCGTCGTCCCCGAATACACACTGCCCCGCCTTCTTGATCATAGCCCCCCCTTTCCTTCACCGATACACCACGGACGCGGTGCTATCCGCCCAGAGAATCGAAACACTTCACGCGGGAACAGATACCCCCCTTTAAACATATTCGTGTACTTACCGCTGCTATGTTGACAGTGTCGCCGATATCATCCGGTCCTGCCTCGGCCCCAAGGCCATGCTGAAGATGCTGCTTGACCCCATGGGCGGTATCGTGCTGACCAACGACGGGCACGCCATCCTCCGCGAGATCGAGGTGTCGCACCCCGCGGCTAAGAGCATGATCGAGCTGAGCCGGACACAAGACGAGGAGGTGGGCGATGGGACAACGACGGTTATTATTTTAGGTGCGTACTCATTTTCATCAAGATGGGGTTGTACATGGTGGTTTGGCTATGGGGGCGGGCATGTGGATATGTGCGATGTGGTTGGGTATGGAGTACTGACTGTTGTGGAATATGATAGCGGGCGAAATCCTGGCGCAGGCGCTGCCCCAGCTCGAGCGTAACATCCACCCGGTGGTCATCATTGCGGCCTTCAAGCGGGCGCTCAAGGACGCGCTGCAGATCATCGAAGACATCTCGCTCCCGATTGACATCAACGACGACAAGGCGATGCAGCAGCTCATCTCTTCCTCGATCGGCACCAAGTTTGTCTCGCGGTGGTCCGACCTCATGTGCAGCCTGGCGCTCCAGGCGGTGCGTACTGTGACGTGGGAGGTGGGCAATGGCAAGCGAGAGGTCGACATCAAGCGGTACGCCCGCGTTGAGAAGGTCCCTGGCGGCGAGATCGAGGACAGCCGCGTGTTGGACGGCGTCATGCTCAACAAGGATATCACTCACCCGAAGATGCGCCGCACCATCGAGAACCCGCGTATCGTGCTGCTGGATTGCCCGCTTGAGTACAAGAAGGGCGAGTCGCAGACCAACATTGAGGTCACGAAGGAGGAGGACTGGAACCGAATTCTGCAGATTGAGGAGGAGCAAGTGAAGTCCATGTGCGAGCACATTCTGGCTGTGAAGCCGGATCTCGTTATCACAGAAAAGGGTGTTTCGGGTACGTCTCGTCCAATGGAGCGGATGGAATTCTCACTGATTACTAACTTCACATGTCCCAGATCTCGCACAACATTACCTGATGAAGGCCAACGTGACGGCGTTGAGGCGGGTACGCAAGACAGACAACAACCGGATAGCGCGGGCAACCGGTGCGACCATCGTGAACCGGGTAGAGGACCTGCAGGAGTCGGACGTGGGCACTGAATGCGGGTTGTTCGATATCGAGAAGATTGGCGACGAGTACTTCACCTTCCTGACCAAGTGCAAGTCGCCCAAGGCATGCACGGTGCTCCTCCGTGGGCCGTCCAAGGACGTCCTCAACGAGATTGAGCGTAACCTGCAAGACGCGATGGGCGTGGCGCGGAACGTCATGTTCCACCCGCGCCTGTCGCCCGGCGGTGGCGCGACCGAGATGGCGGTGTCGGTGCGGCTAGCACAATTGGCGCGCAGCATCGAGGGCGTGCAGCAGTGGCCATACAAGGCTGTTGCGGAGGCCCTCGAGGTGATCCCGCGTACCTTGATCCAGAACGCCGGCAAGAGCCCCGTCCGTGTGTTGACGGACTTGCGCGCCAAGCATGCCGAGGGCAAGAGCTCGTGGGGTGTCAATGGCGACTCAGGTGCGCTGGTTGACATGAAGGACTACGGTGTCTGGGAGCCGGAGGCGATCAAGGTGCAGAGCATGAAGACGGCGATTGAGGTATGTTTTGATGCGGAGAACCGGTGGTTTGTTGATAATGGACAGTATGCTAACTTTGTTCTCGTACAGTCTGCGTGTCTTTTGCTCAGGGTGGACGACATCTGCAGCGCTAAGAAGCTACAACCGGGTGTCGGCGTCGGCGGTGGTGGGACGGACGAGTAGGGCGGCGACTCGGCCCTGGTGGTATAACGGCTGCCATAATACCCCTGTCAAAGTCAAGAATAAAAAAGAAACAAATCAAGAAAGAACATAAGGGCCATGTCTGTCTGGTAGATTAAAAAAGTTGGCCGGCTGGCTGTAATTGTTCCCCCAAAACGCCGTTCTAAAGTTGATGTATGTGTACAGTGATACTCGTAGCCCACTTAGTCGTCGTCGTGGATAACCAGCCCCGGGCCATCCGCAGGAGCAGCAGGCACACTTTCTTTCTTCTCTTCCGCCGCGGACCCCTCCTTACCCTTATTTTCCTTCCCCCCATTGGTATCAAAATCATCCTCCCCTTTCCCTTCCGACGCCACCTCCGTCTTATTCTCCTCCCCTTTATCCTCCCCATCACCCTTCACTCCACCCTTATCCCCCACTTTACCACCCCCATTCCCCCCTTTCCCCCTCCTCTTCTTCTTATCCCTCTTCTCCCGATTCCTCCTTGTCCTTTCCTCATCCTCCCTCGCCTTCTCCGCCCGCCTTCTCTCAAACTCATCCGCCTCCTTCTCCTTCGCCAAATCCTCATCCATGCGCCGCAATCGCTCGTTCTCCCGCCGCCGCGCCGCCTTGTACACGTGGAACTCCCCCGAGCCGGCTCCCGCCGAGGAGCCCTGGACGTTGGTGACGATTTCGGGGGGCGGGGGCAGTGGTTTGCGGGTTGAGGAACCGTCGGAGGCGACGGGCGGGGGGAGGGAGATGGTTTGCGTTGGGTTGGAGAAGAGCGCTGCGAGGTGGGTTGCGTGGGAGGCGTGGGGGGAGAGGGCGCGTCGTTTTTTGGCGGGGGGCGGCCGGGTGGACATTGTTGTGGCTGGGTTGGTGTTGTTTTTGGGGGTTGGGTGGGTTTATGGATATTTTTTGTTTTATTTTGGCGGGTGTTGATGCGATGGAAAAGAGCGGCTTTGTGGGTTGGTTGGTAGCCTTGGTGATGAATGTTGCGATGCGGTCGTGTGGTGTTGGGAAACGCGACAGGCAAGCTTGGCAGCCTCGAAAGTAAAATTTAAGTGGGGCCGCCTTTCGAAGGCAATCGTTCGCCTTGGCATGACAGCTTCAGATTTTTATCCATGCTCTCTCAGCCACACCCACTAGCCACAATTACCTTAAGCTTCGGCCTCGTTTTGTTTACCCTCCATCTCAACTTGATGTCCACTCGAGGCAAACAACTGCTTGCCAACAACCAATGCCATTCAAAATTTAGTCGCGCCCATTGCAGCCGCCGTGATTGTCGTCTCAAAGGGCAGCCAATGATGGCGCAGGGCGCTTCCGAGATGGCGCAAGCGACAAGCGGTCACTGCCGAACAAGCCCCGCGGCAATCAGTTGGGACCTTGCAGGTCATATGACGAATTCGCCTAGTGCCAGGCACCCGGCCAGTTCCAGCCCAAGCAGCCGCAAAGGCCTGAACCCCCCCTGCAGCCCGGTACTCGACGCCGGTCTCTTTTTTTTTTTCTTGCTTCGAACTCGAGAACTGGGAAATGTGGAAGGCGATCGTCCCTTCCAGCATTTGTCGCAGCTCAGCTTGTTATCTCATGCAATGGCAGTTGCAGCTTCGTGCGGCGAAGCGCCGCCCAGGTGCATCCAGTTGGTTACAAGCGCACTGTGCCACTCTCCCACTGTGCCCCCGGCTGCTCTCAAACGCCAGAAGCGCCCTCCACCGCCCAAACCCGAGCGCCAGAACGCTGCATGGGCCCCGCTAGCCTAGCCGAGCCCTGCGAGCCTGCCTTGTTTGGTGGGGCCGCGGGGCACCAACGCCCAACCCATCCAATCTTGGAACGCCTCTCTCGGCCTGGGCATTGGTAATAACGGTGTCCCAGGAACACACACCGCAGGCAAAGAGGCAAAGACCAGACACAGGCGTTGGGGCAGCTGACCCGGTACTCTGGATGAGTCGACACTGTTACGACCAGGCTCTGAAATAGGATCGCATATCTCAACCATCTCTTTCCCGCTCTTTTGCTTCCCAAGCATGTCTGTTTTGCACTTTACCTTGTAAAAACCTCACGAGCTCTGAATCCATTCCGAATTGCCCCGATAGGGATTTGCTTTGCTTTGATCCCACATTGAAGACCCTCCCTGCTACCCTTTGTTGCCGCTGCGCCAGTGCCCCGCGATCGGCTCCCTTGAAACTCGAGGGCTGACCCCTTTGCACCCGGTTTATTCCTTTGTTGAGCCGAGCACACGACCATCGAGAATTTGCTCGACAGACCTAGTACCAAATCACATTGTACTCGCAACAATCTATCCGCCATGGGGAGACCAAGGCTCATTATCTTGGTGCGCCACGCCCAATCAGAGGGCAACAGTATGTTCTCAAGACCCAGCTTCTAAGTAGACGACAAACAGCAACTAACTGCGAGCTTTGCGCTAACCAACTGCGTTCTCTCTTTCCCCGTCTCGTAGAAAACCGCGATATCCACCAGACCATCCCAGACCACCGGGTCAAGCTTACACAAGACGGATGGCAGCAGGCGTACGACGCGGGCCGGCGCCTGCGGGCGTTGCTGCGCGAGGACGACACCCTACATTTCTTCACAAGCCCCTACCGCCGCACGCGTGAGACCACCGAGGGCATCCTGGCCACGTTGACCAGTGACGAGCCCGCCACGAGCCCGTTCCAACGGGACAATATCAAGGTGTACGAGGAGCCGCGGCTGCGCGAGCAGGACTTTGGCAACTTCCAGCCGTGTAGTGCTGAGATGGAGCGCATGTGGCAGGAGCGTGCTGATTATGGGCACTTCTTTTACCGTATTCCTAATGGTGAGAGTGCGGCGGATGCCTATGACCGTGTGAGTGGGTTCAACGAGAGCTTGTGGCGCCAGTTTGGGGAGGATGACTTTGCAAGTGTTTGCGTGCTGGGTGAGTGGCTATCTACCAAGTTCCTAAGTTAATGCGGTGACTGACTTCGCGGTGCTCTAGTTACCCACGGCCTCATGTCCCGCGTCTTCCTCATGAAGTGGTACCACTTCAGCGTCGAGCACTTCGAGGACCTACGCAACGTGAACCATTGTGAATTCCTCATCATGCGCCGCAACGATGACAGCGGCAAGTACATACTAGAAAACAATCTGCGGACATGGTCGGGGCTCAAGCGGGAGCGTGCTTTGGAGCAAGCTGAGAAGGCCGGCAAACCTGTGCCGGACGCCCAGGACGCCCAGAACGGCAAGGCGGGCAAGGAGCACGGCAAAAGTAAGGACGCTTTCACGCTGGCACGCGCCGGTACATTCGAGGTCCGGCGTCGCTGGGGAGGCTGTCCCAACGGCTGTGACCATGACAAGAGTTTCAAGATCCGCCAGACGCTGGCTGACCTCGTCAAGAGCGACAGTCTCATCTCTAATCACGCTGTCGGTCTGGCTGCCGTAAACGAGGAGCCCAGCCCTACGGCGAGCGTTCCTGCAGTCAGCGACAGTGATAGTGGTACGCCCACGCACAGCAGCCACGCAGGCACGCCCGGGTCTACACACGGCATCGTCAACCCTTCCTTCAACGGAACGGGCAATAGCCATACGCTCCTCGTCAGCCGCCGGCCGGCTGCCAAGCGGTTCCTGACCGGGACCACAGACGGAGATGGGGATTATGAGCCCGACAATGTCACAGGAGGACCGCAAATCGACGTGACCAAGGCGCGCGACGAGGTGGTATCCAGCCCAGACGGCACACCGTCGTACATCTCCGTCGACGACCGTCTCCGGTCCCGGATCAAAAGCCCCAACGTCCCGCCGCGCCCGCTCCAGCCCGTCCCGCTTCACGTAGGCCGCGATTTCGGCGGCAGCTACAGCGGCCACGACAGTGCGGGCAGCGACGACGCCGATGACTCCGAAGGGGACTACAGCGATCGCCATCGTCCCGGCGCAGCACCGCTGACCCCGTCCTCCACTAGCACCACTGCTTCCACCACCATCAACATCACGACCAACATCACCGTCTCAGCCGACCCTGTCAGCGACCACGAGGAACCCAGCAGCGACTCTCCCACTGCCACCCCAACCCAACAGAAACAAAAGGCCGGCCTCGGCATCCCCACGTCTGCCATCCCCTTACACCACCGTCCCCACAACCACACCCACTACCACCACCACAAACAACACCGCCATGAACGCGAACAATCTCGCATGGGCCGCGGTACGCGTGCCAACCGGCTCGGTGACCACCACAGCAGTGATGGCGAGCACGAGGCGGACTGTGAAGGCGAGAAGAAGGGTGCTGTCACCACCACGCGCGGCAATAGTAGTAGTAGTGTGGCGGTGAACAAGCTGGCGGTGTGTGAGCATGGACATGATGATGATGATAGTGGGTCGGATGAAGTGACGCGGGAGATGACGGATGAAGCGGATGAGGTGTTGGCGAGGGAGGAGAGGGAGGATCGGAGTTTGAGGGGGAGTGTTTATTGATGGGGATAGATGGATCGATCCATCGATCCATCGATGATCTGAGTGACGGGGGGTTGATGATGATCATGGTTTGTTTTGTTTTTCCTTTCCTCGTTTTGCGAGAACCCGTTCTGGGTTGGCTTTGGCTTTTTCTGAACCTTTGGGAGGCATCGGCGTTGGAGCAAGCGATGGCTTCCTGCACTTTTTGTCTGGGCAAATTTGGCATGGATGGGGAAGACGAGGGGCAAAAGTACCTAGACTGACCAATATGGAA
The DNA here is from genome assembly GCF_033296635.1 of Dichotomopilus funicola. NCBI lineage: Eukaryota > Fungi > Ascomycota > Sordariomycetes > Sordariales > Chaetomiaceae > Dichotomopilus > Dichotomopilus funicola. The sequence continues at coordinate 49,318 of NW_026944138.1, forward strand.
TGGAAGGGAGTGCGCGGGTGGGAATGAGGAGGATATACCATACGTGCCTGGGTTAACCTAGAGAATAGTTTGCGGATTCTTTCTAGTATTTAGGATTGAAGTAATTGCCACTAGCCATCTGGTTGATCTCTATCTCGCTGCTTGATCAACCCCCCGTTGCTTTCTTGCTCCTTTCTCTTGGTCGGCCTTCTTCGCCAAATATCCTCCCTTATTTATATCACTCATACCAGTAGGAAATACATAACCCTCTAAAGCAGAGCTGGGGTGAGGGGACGGGTGAAAATGTATAGTTGCCCCCGATGAAGGACTCGATACCGTTGAGCGAAACGTTTGTCGAAGTTGAGATCTAATTATTCATGACCCGATGTTGTATTTTCCTTCTGTTCTTAAAACTGAATCCCGTCGTGCTCTCCAATAAACCGGAGCCGTGCTTCAGTAAAGAAAGGGGCTTAAAAGAACTGGTATCAGCTCCAACCTCTCTTCCGCGGCGTCCTCTGTGCTGGCCCCCGCGCAAAAAAAAAAAAAAACAGAAAACAGCGTTTGTCGGTGAAGAAGAGGAGGCTGCCGGCCGGGGAATTGGACGGTTATTTGCGGCTCGAATAGTGACTCTCGCATCTTTGTCATAGCCGAGGCGCCGGGGACGAGTGATTCCGGCAAGGAAAACATATGGGGTTTGTTCGATTCATCTTAGGTACTTAGAGAAGAGCTTTCCTCTACTCCGGGGAAAGTAATACCTACCAAGGTGCCGAAATAAGGAACATGTAATACATAACCACAGCACGAAGCACAAAGCGTAAATACCTACGGAAGAAAACGTTGAGTGGCTGGAGTAACACCACTTGTCACCCAATATTTCGTCTCTTAAAAATGTGACTGGCACAACATCGGGAAAATGTACTACTGGCATGTTGTACACCGTTCCTTGTCTGTCCTAGGTGCTGAGCTTGGAAGAGTCCGAGGGCAAACCCCCTTCGAGACTCTTAAGCATGCAAGTGGCTGAAAAGGTGTCAATAATGAGAACGCCATTGGGGTTGTGATATCCCAAAACGGTCTTTCCATGAATCACATTACACAGCATGTCATTGAGTCGTGACCGGATAGCCAAATTGGGAAATCATTCAGGAATAACGTATCTTATCAGCGAGCTGCGCATATCACCGAGCTGCGCACGCCCCACCA
>NW_026944139.1:0-48815 GCF_033296635.1 Dichotomopilus funicola
ACATAATCGTTGTGCTTACGTAACTGCCACGGACCCGTGGATCTAGTGGGCGCCGGCTGGAGTTCCTTCCAGCTTGCGAGCTTGCAAGTTGATTAAAACAGGCAAGTGGCTGGGCAACAACCTGGTCCGTCAATCAACAACACGCAGCTTCCACGGAAAACCTGGAAGGAAGGAAGGAACAATCCGGAGAAATGGAGGCCCCGCGCCGACCTTGCCCGTCTCGCTTGTGCACTGAAATAAAAAGTAAGAGGAATGCAAAAACAAAAAGATGACGCACAGCCGGGGCATTCCCGAGAACCAACGTTGGATGGACGCAACGCCGCGGGCGTGGAAGCGAGCATGCGATTGCGTGCAGCAGCAGCAGAAGCCAGCAGGCCCAGCAGCGACCAGCAGTGGCTAGCAGCACGCAGAGTTACAGCCGCGGTTGTCGAATACCGATCGCCCACGACTTGCCATTCGCAAACTCGAGCAGACCACGAGAGCGGGGTGGCGGACTGAGGGGGGAATTGGAATCAGTCAATCCACCGACGTAATTCGCAACATCTTCATGACGGGCTCGAATGATACTGTTATAGCACCGGCGATTTGACCCTTTGCAACCCTCCGTTGCCGCCCACCTCGTGATCACGGAGGTTTCCTCGTGCAGCCCAGGTTCCCTCGCTTCCCCATTGGTGGGCAAGTCACTGAGGAGAGCACAAAAAACGGCCAATCAGATATTCAAAACCGCGATTTGTGGTGTGGCGCGGGGACTCAGGTGCGGTTCAGGTACGCCCTCAGTCCCCAAGCGAGCCAACAAACGTTGGTCTCGACCGGACCCCTGGGAGAAGACTTTGGTGGCCTCTCTGTGGTCCAGACCTTTGATAACTTAGTTTTCTACAAAAGTGAGTGAAAAGGGTTAAAAAGAATAAAATTAAAAAAAAAATGAAAGACAAGAAAGAATAAATCGAAAACAGTCAAATCGACAAAAAAATAGTCAATCAATCAGAATCTGTTAAGATTTGGGACTGACGGTATCTGTTTTAGTCTGCCGCTTTTTTTGGCCACAGCGAGGGTGGCCTTTGACCTCTCGGTTCCTCCCCTCGTTCAATGCGGCCATTCAGGGACCAGCCCAAGACACCCCGCAATGGGCGCCGTGAAAGTATTGGATGCCGGCCTCCACATTTGAGCCTATGACAACGTCCAGACGCTGCGGGAGCGTGTGACGGCGGTAGCCGGGATGGACATGCGGATGGCGTGCCTTACCGTTGGTCAGCCCGCTGTGTCTCGGCACTCGATACCCCCTGATATCCCCTGATCCGTTCCCGGCCTACGACCCAACAGACTTCAATGTTCCACGGCCGTTAGCCTATATCAAGCCATTATGGACGGGTGCTGAGAGGGGTTTGTGGAACCGGCAAGAGGAGGGGGGGCGAAGTTCGTTTAAAAGTGTGATAACCAGACTGGATGGAACCCCACGCTCGGGTTAAGCTGTTGTCGCGAGATATACAAAAAGGGATCTCAGTCCCGTTCGTTCCCCTCTGCCCTGCTGGGCTTTGTCCAGGCTCCCTTGTTGAAGACATTCTGTGCCCTGGCGACTTGGCGACCCTCGAGTAGTCCGAGACCCGGGTCATGTTGAACTCGAAGACACACGCGGCCGTCGATATCCGGACGGGACGAAAGCCACCGCCACACCCAGCTTGACCACAACTTGTGACCGTTAGCGGCGACACAACCCCTCCGCGATGGCGCCCACAGACAACACCGCCCAGACCACCGACCCGGACAACGTCGGATCCCTTTCTCACAAGTCGATCCTGGTCCTGATCTGGGTCTGCTTCGGCGTCGCCGCGCTGTTCGTCGCGCTGCGTACTTTCATCCGTCTACGTTCTCCCACGACCAGCCGGGTAGCACCCTTCGAAGACTGCTGGCTGTTCCTCGCCTTGGCATCCTTACTCGGTCTCTGTGTCCTCGAAACAATACAGCTGCCGAGTCTCTACTACATCACTGGCATCCTGACCGGCGCGATCCCCTTGACCTCGGCGGAGGTCATCATCAACCATACCGAATCATACCTCCTTTACCAGTTTCCCATCACCATCCTCTTCTGGACTGTCCTCTGGTCCGTCAAGGGAGCTTTCCTGTCTCTCTACTGGCGTCTATTCCGCGATCTAAACTGGTACCGCCGGTTCTGGTTCGGCCTGGCGGCATTCACCTTCCTGGCCTATGGCGGATGTGTCACGACGCTAGTCTTATCCTGTGGAACAGATGTCCGCAACTTTTTCACCTTCAACATGTGCGCGGGGCCGGACAAGGTGTGGTTGAGCAACTTCAGTGTGTTGTTCAGCACTGCTGTTGATGTGTTTACGGATCTGTGCATCATGGCCATGCCGCTGCGGCTGATCTACAACATCAATGTGTCGATGAAGCAAAAGATTGGGTTGGTCGGGGTCTTCAGCTTGGGGTTTGTCATGATTGTGTTCGCCGTCATCCGCGCGAACCAGAGCTTGGCCAAGGAGGGGTTTGTCAACCTGACACTGCTCCTCGTTTGGTCCACGCTGGCCGCGTCCATATGTATGTTCGAAATGACCCGTTCTCGTCTTTACCCCCACTAGCCCTAAAGAAACGCTCGACTAACTAAACCTCCCCAACCTCTCAGCCGTCATCGTTGGCACCCTACCTGCACTCAAAGTGCTCATCACCGCCCGCGCCCGCGCCTCAGAGAACCGTTCCGCTGGTGGTGTCGGATCCCTGGGCTCCCGCGCGATACAACCGAAAATGTCGAGCTTCGGAACCCGGAAAAGCGTCAAGAGTGCCAAGAGCGTCGCGCTGGCCTCGATACGACGCGACAGCAACAACAATGCGGTCAAGTCGATGACTGGGTCGAACTCGGATGCGGGGGAATCGCAGGAGGAGATCTTGGTACAGCGGGATGTGGTCAGTTACCTTGCCTTTCCCGGCTAGAAGAACCTGATTAACGTTATGGAGTGGATGGCGGATGCTAACTTGTGTGTTTGTTATTAGACCGTCTCATACAGTCAGAGCCCACGTTCTCCACCCCCACGATACCACCAACGATATCAGGATAAAATGATATAATAAACCATCGCTAAGGAAACCTAGATTCACGGGGCGCAATGCCGAGTTTAACAGGCTGGATTGAAGGCAACGGGTACATTTTTATTTATCTTGTCTACGGTCACCCGCTCACTTCTTCTCTTGGAAATCGGCAACCCGCAACACGTAATTTTCATTTTGTCTCTCTGTTCTCTTCTTACAAGAGGGTCTGGAAACACCTTGCGGTTAGCTTTTGCGTAATGAGGGTTGTTCATATGTCAAGGCAGTTAGGGATTGCAATTGCTGAATTGGTTCTTGGGCGATGTTTGGAGTTGTGTAAGGTGGTTACGCCCGTGTTGCAGGTTGGAGGGGTACCTTGATGTCGATATCCTGGGAATGTTGGCCGCGAGGAATAATACCACGTAGAATTCTCTGTCAAGACCGCGCAGTCCATTCTATCTTCCTTTCCCACGCACTAATAATTCACAGCTTGTAACAACGACCATCTGGAATTGACTAACTGGAGGAAATAATTAAAGACAACACCATTCTTAGTTAAGCTAGTTTTGGCGGTTTATAAACCTATCTAGTATCTTCAGGTAGTCACAGCATCACAAGTGACTCTGGAGGACCTTCATCTCTGGCCATTCACTCGCTCCCATAAAACCATATGCTTATTTGCCTACCTTTTGGCAGACCGTTTCTTCATATAATCTCGTAAACTGCTGAGCGGGATCAAATACTGGACCGACAAATGGTAGTCCTCCACCAGGCGCTTAGCCTTGCACCACAAAACATCCCGCTTCCACGTATCCGAAACAAACTTTGGGATGAGAACATTGATGTCCAGCGACAATTTGCGGGCCAGGCGATCGGTGCCGCGGGCTGGGATCTCGTCGATCATCTCCTGCAAAACACCGGTGTATCCCGTCCAGCCCTGTTTCGCATCTTCGCTGTCGACCGGTTGGCGGCGGGTGTGGTAATAGTATATCAGAGTAGCAGCATCCGATACGTCGAGCGTGCGGGTCCAAAACATCATGTTCCGAGCAATCTTCTCCCACGAGCCTAGACCAGAGATATGTCCCTCGTTCCAGCGACTAGCCGTAGCGACTAGAAACCGGGCAAATTCCTCGAACTGGGCGTAAGGGAGGGCGAAAAATGCTTGTCGATGGTGGAACGATGGCGGCTGGATTGGGTGAGGCGGGAAGCCGTAGTCGACTAGAAGCATCATCTCGAAGGCGTAAGGGGTGAAACAGGCGATCATCACGGCACTGTTGTCTCGGGCTGTGTAGTCAGGAATCATCCCCTGGATTCGATTGCCTGTCCACTCCTGGTCATACAGAATAGCGGCCACAGATCTGACAACCCTTGCCGGTTCGAGGTGTTTATGGTAGCTATTGGTTTCCCCATTCAAGCGAGCGAATGAGTTCCATAACGGTCATTTCTCCCTGTCTCGCGGGTCGAACAGCGCTTTGCATCTTGGAGGTCACCAAGGTCATGATTTGGCTGGGCTGATCTTCTTCGTACTTCTCCCCGAGTGCGTTGGCCGTCGGATCCGGACGGAAAGACCGCGGATACCCATAGTGCCACATGAGTCTTTTGTCACGGGATTTAATCAGTTGTTGGACTTCATATTTTCCCGGTTCGGCCCACTTCAGCTGGTTCTGGTAACGTTTTTCCCCCAGGTGGAAACCTAAAGCCAATAATTCCTGCCGGCGTTAAAGTATATTAAGTCGCATCGTATCGATGTCCGTGCTGCTCGTGCCGATGCCGCAATGGGGACGAGGCTGAGTGGGAGACAGCAGGTTGCTGGGATAGACGGCCCAGAACTGGTCCCGCTCGGGTCTGTACGGGGTACTCATTTCGATATGTAAAGCGGAAGAACACGCTGAAGCGTTGATGGTTCCTTTGACTTGAGGAATGGGCGGGTGGGGGGGGTTGTGGGGTGGAGAAAATTGTCGAGACATAAATGTTTTGAAAATGAGGGAACGTGAATGTGGCACGACGCCTATTAAGTACCTAACGTTACTCATAAGACTGAAGACTCAATGCACACAACCTTAGCGAATTCAGAGGTCCATGCGATCTTGATTTAGACTTTGGGATTCGGAATAGTGCTACGTAACTAATGCGGGCGCTGGAACCTTACCTAAAATTAGTAGGTAATGAAGGCAGATGGATGCATGCATGTCCGTACGAAATCTGTACGTACCTAATTGTCTATGTGTAGGTACTTAGTAATATAGTGCTCAAAATTCTCTCATTCTCCCCACATGAATGCACTAAAGCATCGGCTTTCGGGAATGTTTCCGGACAGCGGCTGAGAACAGTAATTAATTAGCGTGCAGTTTAGGAGGCGGGATAACGACAACAAAGGCCGTGGATTCTATCATCACACGTTAGTCGCCAATGTCGTTCCAGTATCAATCCTAGTGGTACTGAACGCTAGCATCGTTCGGGAACCCTCCCTTAGTGTTAAGGTGTTGTCAGGTAGGTGGTTTAGAAAGTTGAACCGTGTTACCTGGGTAGTGTGGTACTGTTTTTTCTTGGTCACCGGCCCGCCGCAGCTTCGCGACTAGGCTCGGGAAGCGAGGTGATCCACAGTTTTGGTGAAAGGTAAATATCACTAGTTCGATTCTAGGATGATTGGGTCCAATTTCCCACCTCTCCATGATGCAGAGAAGATGGCTGGGCTACCAAGGAGATCCTCCCCGAGTGCTTTGGAAGCAATATTAATATATTGAGTGGTATAGTATTGAAACAAAACAAACCCAGAAACGCACTGACAACACGTGCACACGGTAATATCCTACGGTGGTCACTTTGGGTTTGAAGTAGGGAGAAGAATCGGCTCAACGGAGAGACCAAAACATTGACGACAAACACAAGCCAGTTTCAACGGCCACAAGAACAGCGGTTCCCCTCTGGGCAGACGTATGGCGACCCTCTGGCTGTCAACACGATGCAAAAAGAACGGAGTTGATTGCTTGAGGAGGAAAGGCATGTTTCTTGTCCGGCTCCGAAGACTAGCTAATATTATTCAAAGATGTCGGTCGTGTTCCCAACGCGTACATCAGTGAACAGCGCGGTGCTATATGGCCTCACATTGATGGCTGGGCTACACCTCTGCGGATCGCTCGCTTTCATGCATCTTGCATAATTAGAAGGCCGTGTTAAGACACCTAATTAATGACTTGGAACCGTACAATACCTCTGACACAGATGCCCAAATCAGACTCGGTCCAGGAAGCTACTTCCAATTTTCTAGTGTGTCAAATGTACCTGCCGAGGCGTTGTGAATATTGTCTCTCGGGTGCCAGGACTCTTCTTGCCCTGGTAACGACAAGATATCCGCTCTTTCCTGATGGAAAGCATCTGCTTCAACATAAGTATCTGCAATTTCGTCCTCACTTAGAACTGTCTTCCCCTTCCCCAACGGACCCCTATTATCACCTATGACTTTACGATGCCCCTACGTAAGTTCAGATTTCCTTTCTTTACTTTTGTTCATGTCACCGCCTCGCTGTCACCCTGTCATCCCGACAAGCTCGCCATCTTCTGGCCTAATCACCCCCTTATCATCTGCGGCCAAAACTGATTGACCGCCAATTCATCAACCGTCCCATCCTACCCTAGGCCATCCTTTCGATTTTTGGGGGATTGAAACTGACATATATATTCTAATTAGAATTTCATTTTTCGACATTCGTTTCGTGGGTGATCCCCACCACCCCGGGCCTGCACGTGGTGGTCGGCGGTGTTGTTCTGCTGGTTTTGTTGGCCAGGTGGTGTGCCGCCGCGGTCCGGCCGTGGGCGGCGAGGGTGATGCCCTCCACGGGGGGTACCCAGCCGGGTACCCCAAGCGTGGACACCGTCCTCGTCGCCCGACAAAACGTTCGCCGGGCCGTCGGGGGCCTCATCCTTGGGGCCTTAGGCCAGGCCAGGGGTAACTGGGTTATAGGGCCGGACGCCCTGCCGGGCGCGGAGGTGCGGATCCTTGACTGGGTCCGCCGAGACTCCCCCGGCCGTGACTCCGACCCTAACGCCCAGCTACCCTCGGCCGGAAGCCTCCCCAGGGCGGTCTTATACTGCCAAGACCCCATTCTGGTGCAGGGAGGGGTGGTGGCGGAGGTGATGGATGGGTTTGGCGTGGAGGAGGCAGCGGCCTAGGCGGCGAGGGTGGTTTGACTTTTTTGATTTTCTTTGTTCGTGTCGGAGGTCTCAGCGAGTGTTCTTATCCCATCCGAAGCCTCTCACGTCACCGTCGTGGATGGGTGCTCCTCACCGGATTTGGTCGCCGGTGAGCTAAGAAGAAGCACATTATCTTCCGGTACCGGCAATGACAACGTAAGTCCGGACCTCATACCCACCCCCTTCTGCCATCCAGCTCCGTCTTGTTCGTTTGCTTGAATTTCTTTTGAGTCTTTGACTAACTGAGTGACTGACTGACCTTGGACTGCAGAAGCTGGGAAGCCCGGTAAACGTTCAAAACCATTCGGCAACTCCATTGGGACCGTCTCCCAGCCCCCCGGGCCCGGGCCCATGATCCATGGATTCCATTCCAAGAGTTTCATACCAACCACACCTCACGCCGTCACCAAATTTTCGAAACTGAACCGGCAGTTCCTGGCATCCGATAAAATCAGCCCATCCTGCCCGCCATCCGAGCTGCGTGGAGGCCCTGGACGCACCCTAGCGAACTCCCCTCGGGGCGCAGGACTGTTGTGATTAGGTACTTGTCAGTACCGCACCCGGCATCTCACTGTCCGGCATCTCACTGTCCGGCATCTCACTGTCCGGCATCTCACTGTTGTGCTACCTACGCCAACCACACCTTCTGATAACCCGCTCGACACAGCCATCACTGCGACACTGCCCCCCCGCGGCCACCAGTGTCGGCACCGAGCATATTGCGCAGTTGGAGCAGAGCAATCTACCCGTGGACGTTGAGAATGGGTCGTTAATGGGTGCAATACCAGCCTGGCAGCCGTGTTTTTATTTCGACCTACCATTAGCCCGTGCGACCGCCGGTCAATGGCATACCTCGCCATCCGTATCATGCGTCTCACACCAACTCAACCAACACGCCAGACTCACTTCCCACCATTCCAGGAGTCTCAACAATCAATCGTGTCCCACCAACACCGGTCCGTCGGACATGCGCTTTGGAAGAATGGACGGGGGGGACTTTGGGAGAGGGAAGATTTTGGGAGAGGGAATGAGACGCGGCCGCCGCCCTCTTTGTACATTAGTCACCATGAGAGAGTAGAGCTTCTTGTATTCGACCACTCCACTTGTTTGTTCATTAGGAGCTTCTTCAAGCACCAGATACCACCACTCACCTGTGGCTTGTGGCATCACCTGTGCTAATCAAGTCCAGCCCAATACTCGCCTCAACAAAGATTGCCCTATTTTCTGTCGTGGAGAAGTGATTTTGATGCCTGTAGGTTGCCACGTGTCCATCTTACTGTTTCGTCTCGACAATGATATCGTCACAATTTGTTGACGAGAATTAATGCATCACTTCCTGCTTCTAGCCTAGGCCATCAGTCACTCGCTAAGTGCATTGACGACTTTGACAAGGCGTTTGCCCTGAACCTGACGGATGAGGAATCCACCAAACTCCATCAACTAATTATAAGTTCTCCCTGTCGATACAGAACTGTAATTGATAATACAACATCCTCCATGATTTTGAGCCATCTGAGATTCATAGGTGCCAGCCCCTCGAGGCCTCCCCCCGCCGTGACTTGGGTCGGTCCCGACGACCAGTTACTCTCGGCGCTACGCCGCCTTAAGTCCCTTAGGGTCAACCTGCCGGGCGTAGACCGCCAAGAGACCGATCCCGTGCAGGGAGGGGTGGTGGGGATGAGCGTGGAGGAGGCAGCGGCCTGGGCGGATGGGCTACTGTGATTCCTGTTTTCTTTCCTGTTGTCTTTTCCTAGCCGTAGCTTCGATCAGTTTCGAGCAACGAAGGGGGAGGGATCTCGTAGTCTTGTTGTAATTAGATCGAGACACTACAGTGGAACTTGGTTGTTGGGGGTTTGACTTGTCGTAGTTTGGATGACTTTCGAGCAATCAAGAGAGAGAATCTCGTACGGTTGTTGGAGATCGAAAGACAATTGTTTCCGCCCTTTCCTCTGTTCACGGTGAAGCTTGATCTGGAAGCGACAAGCACGGCTCAGAAGTAATGCATATAACTCTACCCCTAATCGATATAAGCCAACAATGTAAAGCAAGAAACGTTGGCAATCCAAAAATGAAGGAAAGTCCGGACCCATAACACCCATAACCAAATCCTAACCCAGAACCCCACGCTATCCCAAAACCCAGTCAAAAAGAAAAAGAAAAATAAAGGCCACTGAGCTGATCCATCAAGTCGATGTGTACGCGGCAAGGTACTGGACCTCCATCATGCTCTTGGTTCCATCCACAGTCTTGTCGTTGGGGTTACCAGGCCTGTGAGATAATCCGTCAGTACAATCTTGCTAAACCATCCATCAAACCATCACCGTTTTGACCGAGGAGACTCAAGAAAAAACTTACCAGTTACCGCCCACAGCCACATTCAGAATAAAGTAAAACGGCGAGTGCGCCAACGACGCCCACAGCTTCTCATCCCCCAAATCCGCCCCGGACACCTTGTTATACTCCTTATCATCCAACATCCACCTTACCTCCTGCTGCTTCCAATCCTTATTCTTCCGATCCACCTCAATCGCCCACGTATGCCAATCATTATCCGCCAGCGGCGTCGTCTTGGTCTTACCCCCGCAGGGGTCCGAAATATCACCACAATGCGGCGTCCCATGGCCCTCCAACATGCCATTGATCCGTTCCATGATATCCAGCTCGCCGCATTCCGGCCAGGGCGTGCCCTTGCGCGAGGACTCGCCTAGCATCCAGAAGGCGGGCCAGATTCCTTGTTGTTGGTCTTTGGGCGCGTCGCCGAAGCGGAGGAGGGATTGGAAACGTGCCACTTTGCCGTCTTCGGGGGTGTAGCTGGAGGTGGACTCGATGCGGCCTGAGGTCCATTTGCCGTCGGAGGATTTGAGGGGGATGATTTGGAGGGTGCCGTTGCCCGAGAGGCGGAGGTTGTCGGTTGAGGTGGTGTATTGTTGCATTTCGTTGTTGACGTGGATGCTGGGAGGGGGTATTAGTTTAGTTCAATAGTTGGGTGTTGCCGCCCAGGAGGGTCAAGAGTTGGGGGAAAGGGGAAAAAAAAAAAGGGGGGGGGGGGTGGCATACTCAGTCATGATGTTCCACACGCCCGTGTCAACGGCACTGCCGGCGTTGCCGTCGAAGGTGCCGAGCCAGATCTGCTTGAAGCCGGCCACGGTGGACACGGCACGAGCGATCACACGGGGGTCAATGGCAACCATGGTGGCGGTGGGTTTGAGAGAGTGAGAGAGGGTAAAATGGCTTGTAAAATGGCTTGTAAAATGGCTTGTAAAATGGCTTGTAAAATGGCTTGTAAAACTTTGGGCTAGATGCCAAGGGACGGTAGTAAGTAAGTTGGTTTGGGATGTACCGAAGAACTCGGGACGAATAGATCGGAATGAATGAGAAACGAAACACGAATTCTGATGATGATGATGATGCTGATGAGAAGAAAACAGACGCCGATCTCTTGGAAACCTTCCAACATCTTATACATTTCGAAGCAAGCCGATCACCTCGCCTTAACTTAGACAGACCCAAGAAATCGTAATGGGCCAGACGAGGCCTGCCCAGCCGGCTTGTTTACCCATCCCATCGCTACGCGAAAACAAACTCGGCCGGCTCTGAAACAACAAGACCATGAAGGCATTCAGACCCCAACAGGCCCACATCACCGCAAGTTCGGCGGGATATACCCCATGTAGCGTATCCCCCCCGGTGGCCCCCCGGCTTGTGGGCGTTGAGACCCGGCCGGGTGGTTGAAGGGCGGGTGTGGGGGACCCATATGGGCGGCCATGTTAGAGTGTCAGAGACAGATGGGATTTAGGGACCGCTCGGTTGATTGTACCAAACCAGGGTCTGGGCAAACCTGGGCATGAAAGACATGTGGAATCCTCCAAATCGTCCAGGTCTTGGCGGAGGAGTTAGATCGAGCTTATCTGATCGGATGCATGGGCTCGGCGTATGGATGTGCGAGTTTACGGAAACAAGATCTCCATCACCAGCGATCCAATGACTTGGCGGTTGTGGATCGGATGAGAGGTTGATATTGCGGGAAGTCCACGGCGCAGTTTGGATTCAGCGGCGTCGACGGCTCACTTGCCGAGAACGATCTTGGGAGGATCGAGAAGTTACCCATATCTTACAGGGGCTACAATAAATTCGTGTTCAACGTTGTACCAATGAATCTACCCAAGGAAGGAAGAGCAAGCCTAAACAACGGAAGGCGCATCAGATTTCTCTTGGTATTAACAGCCTCTCCTCGCTGAACAGAATTTGACATTCGAGTAATATTTTTGGTGCAGTGTATAGGACATATTGCGACTGTTTTGCAGGTTGTGTTACAGTGAAGTTTGCAGTGGTCACTTAGATTTTCTGTAACTACGACATCCTCCCGTACGGCACAGTTGGATGTTGGATGGACAGCCGGGCTTACCCCCGGCCGCATGCCTTTTTGGGGGCTCACGTCCTCGCTGCTGCAAAATTGGACAATCTTGGACAAGAAATACCGTTATTCCGTCTCCTCTCGCGACTTGTCGTACTCCAGCTGTCCAGCACCTGCATTTGACCCTCGGCACACGGCACAGAAGACCCCCAATTCTCCCAAATTCGTCGGCTCGATATTGTCAGGGATCCGGCCAAGCTGTTTCGCGCCCTGGCCCAGATGGCATTCGTCTGAAGGGCCCGAAACAAGGGCCACCTCCGGCCACCTCTCGGCTCCGTCTCGTCTTAGGGGGCGAGAAACAGAGACGCCAAGCCAGCCCGATCAGTGACCGCCTGGTACTATGATAGACTCGACTTACAGTGGGTGGTGCGAACTGTCTCGAGTATGTTCTCAACTTTTCCTAATATGGTACGTGCATGTACATACCAACATCAGCAGTTGTTCGCATGGGGATCCTCTATACAGCCTATTCCCAGGGCGCCTTTAGCAACTTCCTGATACAACCAACATGGGTAAATACAATGGAAAAGGGGTTAAGAATATAAGCAAAAGGAAATAGAGCAGGCTCTCCGGACCCCATTGCTGAGAGTTGCAACGTTATACGAGGCCGAAATTTGACTCAAGGACAGAGGAAATCCACAATGAATCGCTCATTTGCAGCCTGCTTCTTGCATTCATCTCGCCTAGGGAGTATGTGTTATTTGACCCTTTCAACGACAAAAGGAACAAACATTTGTAGAACAGAGACTTACCCCTGAATCAAGTTCTGTGCTCTCAGCACACTTTTGACGACCAAATATCTTAGTCTGCTCCATTGTCATGTTATCATCCCCTGAATTCCTTGAGGTTCGTGACAAAGAAGTGAGACGCTGTTGCTCATGTGTAGGTACCCTGCCGTCCACCCTCTCGATCCTGATCGGTGTGTCTGAGTTCTGACCTCGACAACCGACACGCTTGGTAAGAAATAAGCCGGCTGGAGTCATCAACAACCTTCCCGGCCCCGTACCCGGCTCCGGCTTGCCCGGTCACGGCCGTCATCTCGAACAGAGCTCCGAACATGGGCCCCGGTCCGGACCCCGACTCGGCAGCTCCGCTCTACATGCCAGTCGACGACAGCTGTGATGCGGAACCTTGAGTCGTGAACCTCGACGTGCCGCTCCTTCTCGATTCTTTCCTTTCTTTGTTGTTTGGTTTGTTGCCTAGTTGAGATTGTTCCTGGGGCACACGAGTTTTCCCATGAATCCTCAAGTTCTTCCTGTTCTCGAGTTTTTCCTTTCCTTACCTTTTACCTTTTCCTCGACATCTTCCTCTTGTCGACTTCTTCCTCTTTTGACTTTTTTCACTTCGTCGACTTCTTCCTGTTCTCGACTTCTTCCTGTTCGTGACTCTTTCCCTTCCTCGACTTCTTCCCTTTCTCGACTTCTTCCTCCTCTCTCTTTTTCCCTCCCCCGCCGCCTTCCCTTCCTCTCTTTTTTTACCTCTTCGCCCTCTTCTCTTCCTCAACTTTCTCCCCTCCCTCTTTTTTCCCTCTCCCACCTTTTTGCTCTTCACAACTTTTTCTCCTCCACCACCTTTTCCCGTGGCGTCTTCTTCTCGGTGCCTTTCGCACCAAATCTACCCTTTCCCGGTCCTCGAGCAACCGCTCACGAACCCAGAGATCTCGGTGGCCTCACGGCCTTAATCCTCTTTTTTCCGTCCTTCTTCGGGCCCAAAAATCCCCAGAGCAAGAGGGGTCGCCATCAAAATGGCGAAGAACAAGTCCACCACGCCCGCAGAGGGCCACTACACACATGTTGCCGACGGTATGTTCATTTCTGTTGTTTGTTCAGTGTTGAACGATGTTTTCACCCTCGGTTGTTTTCACCCTCAGCTGTGGTTCAACCTCCAAGGTTGTGCTGCAAATTTGCCCTGTTCCTTTCTCTGGAACTGTTTTGCACGAACCCGCTGCGTTCAACCGTTCACAGTTGTTTCTGCGAACTTGGGGGGTTCAGCTCTTTGAGGCTCTTCTCACAAACTTCCCGGGTTCGACCTTCAAGGCCGTTGTTCATGGATTTGTTGTGTTCAACCCTCAAGTTGTTTTCACAAACCTGCCTCGGTCCCCTCTTTGAACCTTTTCCCACGAACCCGCCGCATTCACTGCTCCAAGGCTGGTTTCCCAAACTTTCCGGGTCCAGGCCTTTGAGGCTGTTCTCCCCCGAACCCGCCGCGTTCACCTCTTTGAACCTGCTTTTCCCAAACCCGCCCTGGTTGATCAACCCGCCGCGGTTCATCACCTATGGTTACCCCATGGTCACCCGTAGCCAACAACCCCCTTCCCCCGTCGCCCTCCCACGTACCACCTGTCGCCCAACCACCTAAAACCTACCAACTAACCACAACTTTACCACCAGACCAACCCCCATCGCCCCTCCACCCGGGCACATGCCCCAACTGGCCGACCACGACCACCCCCGCCGCAGCAGCCACGGCCTCAACAATGGAGGGCATGCCCCTCCCCCTCGCCCTCCAACGCGCAGGTCTAACCTGCACCCTTAACTACCCCCCGACCCCCCGCCTCCGCATCCTCCTCCTCCGCGCCGCCGAACAACTCGACCTGGCGCTGCACGTCCGCGGGGCTTTTGTCCTCCCTCTTCAGGACCCGCTTCCTGATGACGACAACAACGACGACAACGACAACGAACAGGGGAATGATGACAACGGCGTCCCCAAAATTCGCAACCTCCCGCCGCCTGGGACCAGCTTCGCCGATCTCATGATGGCGGGAATCCCGCACCGGTTGGATTATTGTGCGGAGAGGAAGGAGTTGGTGAGGGTGTGGCAGGAGGAGGCGAGGAGGCATATTGAGAGGGTGTGTGTGGGGATGTGGAGGATGGGGAAGAAAGTGAGGCAGGAGTTGGGGGGGATGATGGTGATGATGCGTGAGTCTGGTGAGGGCGAAGGGGGGAAGGCCGAGGCTGCGGGGAAGGTCGATGCGGCGAGTTCGGCCGACGCGGCGAGGCTGGAGTTGTATTTGAGGTGTTTTCCGGGGACTACCACCGCGGGTACCACGGGGACAGCAGCAGCAACCACAGCAACAGCCGCAACAGTAACGGCCACAGCAGCAGCGGGTGAACCCCCCGCAGCGGGCAAAGAAGTCCTCCTCCCGCGCCTAGTGACCTTTGTCCTCCGGGACGTGAACCCCCGTGAAGGCGCCAGCGAAGGCGGCAAGCCCGACGCGACGGGTCAAGGTCACAATCCCGTGAATCCCCTGCGCCCCGGTCGCGCCGTGATCCGGTACCTGGAGCCTGGCCAGCGAGACCGCCAGGGACAGGTCAGCCTCACCAATGCGCTGACGGAGGCTTTTGTTTGCGTCAAGGGCATGGCGCCGGCTGTGGAGGACCGGTATGATCCTGGACAGTCGCACCAGCGGAGGAGGTTTGTTGGAAGGTTTACCGAGGAGGGGGACCAGAACGAAGACAACGAGGAAGCCGACGACGGCAAGAAAAAGGGGTGGGCTTGCACCATGCTGGTGTTTGCGGCGGGAGTTTGTGTGGGTGAAGGCAAGAGTGCGCGCGGCGGTGTGGCTGTTGTTACCAAGGATACCGTCCACTTTCATGAGGAGCGGGTGTTGAAGTCACTGCTGGAGATTGACAAGCGGGTGGAGGCGATGGGCTTTGAGCGGGCCAGCATGGCAGACCTGAAGAGACTCAGGCTCTGCATTAACGCGCTGGAGAAACCCAACCGCGGCCACAACCGGAACCTGTACCGCGGCGTGCAAGGGAACGAAACGCCTGATGAAGCGGTCGGCGCTTGTCCTCTGCTGGGTGGCGTCCATGGGTTTGAGCTTGAGCGTCGTGGCGTGGCTGTGGACGCGGACCAGTTTGGGCTCGTCAAATCGCGGTACCGGACTTGGTGGATCGGGAGGACCGACGAGGCGAGGAACGCGAGACTGAGGGAAGTCCGAGAGCAGGCCATGTGGGCTATTCAGGTGGCCGAAGAGATAGAGCGCCTGGCGGCTGAGGCTCAAGATGCAGCTGATGCCAGTCATGATCCTGACGAGAACGACCACCAAGACGAGACCAACACCAACTTGGCCGATACCATGAAGAACGTCTCCCTTGACGACGGACCCGACAACAACAACTCAAACACTCCCCCGGCCAACCCCCTCCTCCCCATGCCCATCGAAACAGCCCGCCAAACCATCAAACTCTTCCAAGACGCCGAAACCAACATCTCCCACTTGGGCGTTCCTAAACGCCCCCAGGCCGCTGCCACAACAGAAACCAACAACCAAGACGCCAACAACAACAAAAAGAAACCCTCCAAACCCCGTCTACCCCCCCGCTACCCAGCAACCCCCAACCGCGCCGCAGCCCGCGCCCTCCTAGCCGCCGTGCAAATCCACCCCTTCGACCTCGGCCACTGCACCCGTCTCGTCATCGCGACCGATTCCGAGCACGCCGTGGAAATGGCGACTTCCCGACTCGCCAACATGTTGTTAGACCCATCAGCACCTCCGCTGCGCACGGCTCGTACGAAGCAGCCTGTGGAGGACGGGGATTTGTGGTGGGCTTTTGCGGGCGCGGTGAAGGATCTGGCGTATCAGGGCGTGGAGGTGGCGATTTTGAAGTGTGCTGCGGGTGGGGGGGTGGTGATTCCTTGTGAGATGCCGTTTGGGGGGAAGAAGGAGGGTGTTGCCGCTGCTGGTGAGGATGGTGGTAAAGATGGCAGTGGTAAGGATGCCAGGGGTGGTCACGGCAACCTGATTTTTGGGATGCCGCAGGCTATTGATGCTGCTAAGACGGCTGCGCTGAACGCCGTGAAGCTGGATATGCAGGCGCTGATGCTCGGTAAGAAGAGACCGGAGGGCGCGGTGGACAGGGTCATTGCTATGCATGTTTGAGGCGTGCTCTGCCTTTCGGATGGAACAGACGGATTTGGCACGTGGTTTTATGAGGCTGATTTTTAAGGTCATTTCGCGATGGAAGGAGGGGATCTTGAGCTTGCTGGGCCGGGGTCGGTGATCTGGCAGACACGGGTACTCTTCGACGGGAAGAGGCATTCCGCTTTCCACTCTGTCTTTATTGTTCGTTTTGGCGGCCAACCCATTCATCCGGAAGAACTACACGAGGGAATCGGGATGGCAGCCGGGAAACGATCAGATTTGTAAAACACTGTACTTAGCCACTGAGAAAAGCCAAAAAAAAAGTCGTTGCTTTCCAACTATCGACCGTGATTCTAAGGTCTTGATGACATAAAAAAGGCGTGTTGATTCGAATCGAGGCTACTTGGGGCTGCTCGCTGTGCTCGGCGGTTGCGAGATGGGAAGTCCATGGCTCGTGGCTCGACACGTATGATGAGCCCAAAAAAGCGACGGAAATGTGAAGACACCACTTTGATGTACCAATGTATTCTCGATAAAATACAAGGGAGTGTGCCCAGTCGACCCGGATTACATATGGATCTCTCATCAATGTAGACTTGGGCGAGGTTGTTTGACAGGGCCCACAACGGTTGTCAGAACCAAATCCCGAAAGCCCCGGCTGGTTTAATCAACAGGGGTGTTGATAAGATAAGACCACATGCAAAGTCCAACACTCACTCGCTCTTTCCTAAGTTTTGGCATCGCTGGTAAGTTATCAAACAAAAATATTTCCAAGGCTGTTGTTTCCAATCAGGTAGACTCCCAATTTAATCGCAAATCACCGACATCTCAGCCTTTGGTGTTTGTAAAAGTCAACGGCGGAGAAACTTAGCCGTCCGATCAGACGAAATGCAGGTCCCACCTGGGCCGAGGCTCAACGCCGGCCAGGGGTTCTCGCGACGTTGCATTTCACCGGATTAACTGTACTTGTACATACATACCTACACAAAACCACAGAAATACACCCAATTGACCTGTCTTCACTCATCCGATATCCCTCTGATTCCCCCTCCCCTCTCGCCTCCTCCACGATGCCCCAATTCTTTCGCGTGGTCGAGCACACCATCCCCTGCTCGCATTCCCGCGAGTATCTCGCGGCCACTCGGCATGGCGACGCCGATCGCCCGAAACTCGCCGTCAAGCAATACATTCCGCTCAGCAACCCGAACCCGCAGCCCGGCGATGTGACTATCATTGGAGCTCATGCCAACGGGTTCCCAAAGGTGACTACACACCAGCCAGTCTGCCCCCAATGGAGCCCTGACAGTTCCTCGCTAACAGGTCCACAGGAACTGTATGAACCGCTGTGGGATGACCTCCATCAGAGCCTCGCGAAGAGCGGGATCCGTATCCGGTCCGTCTGGATCGCGGATATGTGGAATCAGGGCCAGTCTGGAGTCTTGAATGAGGATATTCTGGGAGATGATCGTGAGTACCCTTTGGCGGCAGAAATATCAGTAGAAGGAGTTAACACCCCCCAGCAAGCTGGTGGGACCACACCAGGGACCTCATCAACCTCCTTAACCTAAAGCGTGACGAGATGCCAAGTCCATTAGTCGGCGTTGGCCACAGCATGGGCGGCGCACAGTTGTGAGTTTCCCCTCGACCCTTTACTTTTTCAGATTCACTCATGAGACCTAGAACTCTTCTGGCCATTTCAAATCCCCGCCTCTTGCACTCCCTCGTCCTTCTCGACCCCGTCATCCAAAACATCATGAGCGGCATCGAGCCAGCAGCCGCATCCACCTTCCGCCGCGACATCTGGGACTCACGCAGCGCGGCCGCCGCCAAGTTCGCCGCGTCTCGCTTCTACAAGGCCTGGGACCCCCGTGTACTAGACCTCTGGATCCAACATGGCCTTCGCGACCTGCCCACCGCGCTTTACCCTGACCTTCCCGCCGCAACGGAATCCTCCTCCTCCAATCAACCTACCCCTGAACCCGGGCCCCCCGTCACCCTCACAACAACCAAACATCAAGAAGTCTACAACTTCCTCCGACCAACCTATCTCCCAGACCGCGACCAACGCGATCGCCTCGAGAGCAACAAACCCGAGGCAACTCGCAAGTATAACTTCTACCGCCCCGAACCAGTCTACGCCTTTGACCGGCTACCAGAACTGCGTCCGAGCGTGATGTACATCTTTGGCGCGACCTCCGAAATGTCGACACCCGCGGCACGGCAGGCTAAGCTGGCGCGCACGGGTACTGGGCTGGGCGGGAGTGGCGGAGTAGAGAAAGGGATGGTGAAGGAAGTGGTGGTAGACTGCGGGCATTTGGTTGCGATGGAGCGGGCGCCGGAGTGTGCGGAGGCTGCGGCGGGGTTTTTGAGTGGGGAGTTGGCGAGGTGGAGGGAGGAGCAGAGGATATTTGGGGAGGCGAGTAGGGCGAAGAACGGGAAGGGGGTGTTGGTTATTGATGAGAGGTGGAAGGGGGAGGTGAAGCCGAAGATATGAGGAGGTCAGCGGGGCGTAGGATAGTTTGAGAGTAATAGAGATTTCATCACTTCACCTGCTTCACGGGGAAAGAGTTCAAGGTCCCCTGCGGATATCTCGTGCTCCATTCTTCCTTGTGCCTACCCAAAATCTGAGCTCAATGCTGTGTTGACCTCAACGCTTTGAATTAAGAATTTATGGGCGTACGGGATACTTTGATCCCGATGATGATTGAACCCACCCAATTTGGTTAAGACATTCTAAGAGCTCACCTGGCCGTCCCTAACAACACGTCAGATTCTAGACCATTGCAGTATTCCTTATGCTACTGTGTACATACAACTGGTTTACATATAATTACCCTTCTCGAATCCGCCCGGAGCTTCCTCACCACAACCTCTTTTCACATCTTGATAACGGTTGTGTCCCAGCTCTGGCTCCTACCCACCGCATTGTAGTTGCCCAGTCCCGCTAATTAGGCACATACCTGCCTACTATATAATTTTACTCAATTTTCTTTACATTTGTTGTTTATAACTAATTATCCTCTCTTTCGTAGCGTATTTTCTTCTCTGCTTGGTTTCTTCGACCCGTTGCATCTTCGGCCCTTCTACAAGTCGCTAGCAGTAGCTAACACTCAATCTTGGGATGCTTTCAGGGACGGCCATTCACTGTAGGGTCATGAGATCACTGATTTACAACCTAGTCCACTTGCTAGGAAGCCAAAACGTCGAAGCTGTTGCTTCATCACAGACCTAGGAGATATACTGGTTTTATAGCTGTCATTGACCCTTAGCAAACCTGGGCAGCAAGAGAAACATGGTTCGTGCTCTCAGCCTCTCAAGATTGTGATGCTAACTTTTGAATTTCCGTCAGGGGCGAGGCTAAGCTTGAAGAATGACGAGACCAACCCGTTCGAGTTCGAGCACCATCCGGAACTCAACCATGTCAACTTCCCCATCTTTACAATCCATCAACTCCCTCTAGCTCTCAAGATCCATAAACCACCCCCCTATCTCCGCCGCCTTGTGTTCCCCTTCTCCGCATCCTCCAAAATCGTCTCAGCCGCCTTCGCACTCAACATCATAGTCGGACAACTCGGAAACGCCCCCGGCACCACAGGAAACACACTCGCATCCACCACCCGCAACCCCTCCACACCACGAACCCGGAACCTGGAATCCAGCACCGCCATCGGATCATCATCGCCGCCGATCGCACACGTCGACGTCGCATGGTGCGAGTAAGCCTGCAGCTTGAAGTACGACGCCTGGGATTCATCCGTACAGCTGCTACTGTCGTTACCGCTGGTAGTGTTCCCCCCAGCACACGGATGCTGCTCAACAAACGGCGCCACCGGCTCCCCCACCGCCGCAATCGCCTCGCGCAATATATTAGCCGCCGCCACGAGTTCCCCCAAATCCTCCTCCCCCTTCTCCTCAAAAAACCGAAAATTAATCTCCGGCCTATCCCTCGCATCCCCCGACACCAACCTCACCGTCCCCCTCTGCGACTTCGGCGCCATCAGCACCAACGCACACGTATACTGCGTGGGACCATGATCCGTCGGAAAACCCGGCCAGAACCCCTCAAACGAAAACGCCCCGCACCAGGTGTAGATATTCCGTTTTGCTGTCGGCGCGTTGGGGGTGCGGAATAATAGCGTGGTCAGGCCGTTGGGGAAGGGGGAGGCGCCGAGGGCGAGCAGGGAGCCTTCGTAGTTGTCGCCCAGGTTTTCGCCGACTCCTGGGAGATGTTTGATCAGGGGGATGGAGAATTGCGCGAGTTCGGAGGACGGGCCGATGCCGCTGAGTTTGAGGAGTTGGGGGGAGTTGAAGGTGCCGCCGGAGATGATGACTTCGCGGCGGGCGAAGATTTGTTTTGTCGGGGGGGGAGGGGTGTCTGGGGTGTGCTTTGGGTCGGCTCGGTAGAGGGAGGCGCCTTCGAGGACTTCGACGCCGATGGCGCGCGGGAGGACACCGGGGGTGGTGGAGTTGATGGTGGTGTTGTCGAAGAGGACGCGAGTGACGAGGGTTTGTAGTTGGAGGGTGAGGGGGTGGTTGGCTTCGTCGGCGAGGGTGGCGCGGATGTAGTTGTTGGGACTGCTGCGTTTGCCTTGGGTGTCGGCGTGGGTGACCATGGAGTAGAAGGAGCTGGTCTCGTCGGCGTTGGGGTCGCCGTCGTTGAGGTCGCGGTTGACGAGGTTGGCTACGTCGGCTGGGTCTTGGCCGGTGAGCTCGGCTAGTTTCTTGAGGATGCGCGTGCCGGGTTGGGTGTCGTTTTGGGCCCAGGAGCTGTCTGCGGTGGATGTGGCGAGCCAGCCTGCACATCAACCGGTTAGCACTGTCCGATCATCCGTACACCATCATCATCCATGGGTAGGGAGTCATATAGAGAGACGCACCATCATAACCATGCGCCTCCTCCCCCGCCGGCGCATACTGATTCTTCTCAATCTGCTTGAAATACCTCCTCATATTCCCCGCCGACCAGCTCTCATCCCCCGTCCTCTCGACAATCACATCCCAATCCCCCTCCGCCGGCAACGCACACACCCCCGCATTATGCATCGCGCACCCCCCAAGCACCGCCGCGCGCGGGTACTGAATCCCCAACAGTTTCGCCCCCTCGGGCGGGTCAAGCCCAACATAAAACGTGCCCTCGCCCGTATCCCACGTCGTATGCGCAAACTGCAGGTCGCGGTCCGGGTCATCGGAGTGTTTGACCCAGAAATCCCAGCGCGTGGTTTCGTCGTTGGCGGCTTCGTTGAAGTTGGCGATGTCGGCGTAGGTTGGGTTGTCGCCTTCGTCGCTGCCGGCTTCGATTAGGAGGGTTGAGTAACCCGCTCGTGCGAGGTCGGCTGCCAGGGGGCCGCCGCCGGGACCGCTGCCGACGACGATGTAATCGTAGGAGACATCTTGGGCGGAGGTTAAGATCGGGGATAGTATGGCGAGGGTGGAAAGGAGAGGGTAGCGCATTTTGGATTGCTAAGATTTTAATGAGGTGAAGAAAGTGGGATAAAGTTGCACACCACAACTGGTCTACGCCTTCTACAGCAGAAATCAAGCACCCATCATCACTTTTATAACCTTAAAATACCCCTTCCTCTAAACCGCCATTCATATTATTTACCCCCTCTCAAAACACCGAGGCCTTCGCATCACGACGAACCAAGCTCCGGGTAATTAATCACGGCACATGGCCCTGGACGCTTGCTCCCTTCCATCTACTATAAGTAAAGGTGCATCAAAGCCACCCCACACGGAACTCAAAGCGGCATCTACCTTATTTATCCTCCTTCATTGGCCTAGGTTAAATCACTATACAGCCATGCGTCGGGGCAAAATGGGGAACCAGGAACCAAACTTACCAAAGGGTCCTCAATTGACATTGAGTCTGTCCACAATATGTGGCAATTATTATTATCCGTGGTAGCTCGCTATGGCCAAAAAAAGCGGCAGACCAAGTCCCTGGATAACTAACTTACTTTGTTACAAAAGTGAAAAAAGACCAAAAAGCATAAACCAAAAAAAGTGAAAGAAGACAAGAAAGAATAAATCTAGAAAGTGAAAAAAAAGACAAAAAAGAGTAAATCAATCAATCTTTACCAAGATTTGATCAAATGTTAATGGATTGGACTTGAGCTATCTGTTTGGGTGTGCCGCTTTTTTTGGCCACAGCGAGGGTAGGTCTGCAAGATTCGGGACCAAATGTAGGGTGCACCTTACCGAGGGGGTAATTAATTAGACTCGCAGAAAAGAATAAGAAGGACCTGAGTGTGTGTAACAAGCAATTGATGTACAAATTGGACGGGCGTTGGGGACAGTAAATAGTCCTTCCAATCACCCCCTTCGCTGCGTCCTTCTTTGGGTAGGATTAATGTTGATTACATTCATGTCACACAGTCGCGGAGAGTTATTTGATTAATTACGAAGCATACATAGTGGCTACCAGACGGTGTTCGGATTTGGATCTAAATATGCGAGCCAAGCGTGCCGTGTTCAGATGGGGACAAGTTGGCAACAGTGAGGGAACAGTCGAAGACGGGTTCACCACATATAGTAGGTAGTAGGAGGTTGCTGACCCTATTCAAAGAAGCTGTGGTATGTTTTCATGATCAGTAATTATGTTTTCATGACCACTACGGCTGACTGTGTCCGGGTCTTTGTTAACCACGATAATTCCGCGATTAAATCCATTCCACCGGTTATTTTCCCAACACCTTACCACGGACTTCTCTCCGAGTCCTTCCTAACACAACGCCATATCTCCAGCTGGGGACTTGGGAAAATGTGGGCACATGGCAATGTCGACTAGAAAGTAAGCTTACTTCAAGATTAGAATCGTTTATAAGCCATAGTCCTATTGTAGCGACAACAATGACGTCACTCCTAGTCCTACACAGAACACGGAGTTAAGGATCAAGACTTGCGATGGTGATCGGACCGTTGGACGTGCGAAAAGCACAGACGAAACACGAGTGCCGTGCCTTTCCGAAACCAGCCCCCAGAAGTCCTATCACACCCATCCCAACCATCGCTCGTAGATCCCCAAGGTTGTTGTCTCGAAACTAACACCAAGCGCGAATTCCCAGGCCAACCACCGGGAAGCAAAGTCCCCGATAAATCCGGGTCGGGCACGGCAGCGGGGCGCAAACAAACCGAAACGCCGTTCCGGGCTGATTGTGGTTTGTCACAAAGAAACTCGCGATATTTTGAATTTGTAACTGCTGCGGTCGGACGGATGGACTCTAAAAGCCGGAGACTTAGATCGGCGGCCCCCGAGTCTCCGATTCCCCGGATGCGCGCGCCTGGCACACCGGCTCCGGTGGGCAGATTGATTTTGTCCCCGAGACGAGTGCGAAGTACTGTATGTGGGATCCGAGCCAGGCGACGTAACGGCTCCCGTGCAGCAGTGTGGTAAGTACTTGCAGCGCTCGCTTGGGTGCGCCCGGAGATGCCTTGGCGTATCTCCGAACCTTAAGCCCGGTTGGTCCATGGAAGGATGAAGCGACGGGCTGAACAACACCATAGTTAGTCGGCATTTTGAGGTCAATGAGGGGTAGCTTCCGGAGCTCTTTTGTATAAAAGAGTGCCCCGACTTCTTGAAATCCCCGAGTATCATGCTCAGCTCATTCAGACGACCACTGCAATCAGCAATCAGCAACACTCTTCATACCCAGCTTCGCTACTCTTCAGCCGTTGAATTTCAACGTTCCTGGCACTCTCGATCTCGCATCGACACTGTTTACCGACGCAACATGTCTGACCAACCTATTCAGCGGGTCGCCATTGTCGGCGTAAGTTTGCGCCTCCCTAAAGCTGTCATCATCGAATGCTAGCTTCCAGACAGTAGACAATGAATGACTGACCTTCATCTAGGCTTCTGGCCGTATCGGCGGCGCCTTCGCTGCGGCGGTTCAGAAAACCGGCAAGCATGTCGTCACTGCGCTGACCCGCGCGGGCAGCACAGGCACCATCCCGGAGGGAGTCAAGCGGGTGGAAGTCGACTACAGCAACGAGGACTCGTTGGTGGAGGCGCTCAAGGGCCAGCAGTTCCTGGCCATCACCCTCGGCGTGTCGGCCGGACCTGACGTGCACCCGCGCATCATCACGGCCGCCAAGAAGGCGGGCGTGTCGTACGTGATGCCCAACATCTATGGCTACCCGCTCGCCACCCTCGACGCGTCTGCGATCTCCCGGAGTGACCTGTACGCGACCGTCACGCTCGAGCGATTCCAAGAGGTCATCGACAAAGGCCCTGCGCCGCCCATCGCGCTCTCGTGCGGGTTCTGGTATGAGTGGAGCTTGGCCCTCGGCGAGGAGTGGTTCGGTTTCACCATCAAGGACCGCAAGGTCACCTTTTTCGACGATGGCAAGCGCCAGATCACCTCCAGCACGTGGGAGCAGTGCGGCCGCGCTCTGGCCGCACTTGTCAGCCTGCCCGAGTCGAAGCTGGCGGAGTACAAGGGCAAGTTTGTGCGTATCGAGAGCTTCCACGTCTCGCAGCGCGAGATGCTTGACAGCCTGCACCGGGTGCTCGGCACGACGGATGCCGACTGGGAGATTACCTTTGAGTCGAGCGAGAAGCGTATCAAGGACGGCGCCGAGGCGATGAAGACCGGGAACCGCAGGGGGTTCGCGAAGATGCTATATTGCGGCGTCTTTACCCCGTCGAACCCGGTCAGCGACTTCGAGGCCACCTCGAACGCGGAGTTGGGCTTGTCGGTCGAGGACCTCGACGAGCGGACCAAGGTTGCCATCGAGATGGTCGAGAGTGGATGGGACCCCCTGCCTGCGATGGGTGACGTGTAAATGTCTGGGTACCATCGTCGTTGGCGTGAGACATTGTTGAGAAGATGAATTTGGAATTGTCAATGCTAGATTATCTAAAGCTTATTTTACGATTAGTCGCCAATTTCTTATGAACCAATTGTCAATCCGGAATTCGGCAATGCCGAGCGGCTCTCGGGCTGAACTGCTTTTGTGAGAACCCTACACTACTGTAGTACGAATAATCAGTTAATGGATGGTGAGACGAACCGCTGGATGCGGGGCAATTGTTCCGTAGTCAATCGTTGTGCGTTGAGAGGGGTTTCCAGCGAACCCGGCGCTGTTCCTCGGGAAGGAAGGTTATCAGCCGTTCGCTTAAACGGGAAGGCCTTGGCAAAAGCTGCTTCGCTGCCTCCCAATCAACGTCGGAGGAGACCGCCATGCGTCAAAACCATTGATGTGCTCCAATGTGACTTTTCGGCGAGTTGGGCCGGAACTTTTGGAATTTTCAAGGGGCTGCCATGGTTGCACTCGGCCAGTTACCGAACTAGATCGTGCCTTCCTCAACCAGGCTCAAGGTATGCTCCTTGCTGTTTCCTTGTTTAACCCTTCATGATGCCCGGCAGGCAAAGATGGGAGCGTGCCTTCCTGACAAATGGGTGCAACGGCAACCTGATGGATGGATGTCCCTTTTTTTGATTCTCATGCTCACCTCTCCCATCTTCCACAAATTCGAAGCGGCGGGGGTCCAGACTGGCCACAATGCACCAAAAAAGAAGTTAGCGTCAGCACTAATGCCGACGCCGGGCACTGATTAACAGCCCGTCATTGGTCATGGCCGCGAACCACCGAACCGGGGACCCGCTGGACTTTTCCAATGACCGACCCCCAGTCCCCTCATGCGTCCATGTGCTGACTGTGGGGACGGGGATCAACGGCTTTTATTTTTTGGGCAAGTTCGCCTTTTTGGACATAATATTCCTCCCTTGTGCTTCGAGTCGTGTCTCGAACCGTTCTCCTCTGAGTCCTCTCGTGCTGCGGAGCGACTACGCTAGCAACGCGGTTCCTTTCTGTCGGGACCGGAAGCGTTTGAATCGTTCCAATCACTGCCGACGGCTCGGTCACCAATACGCAACTCACGTTTAAACTCGGGCCCGACGTCCCGTTCTTGCATCACACATCTCCAGGCCGACCTCGATCTTTTTCGTTTGTTTGACCCGATATGGACACTGTATACCGGAGCCCGCTCCGGCGTGCAGGCCGAGCTCGATTCCGGCTGCCCGATCTCGCCCTTATCGCCGGCCTATTCCTGTCACCGGCTTCTGTTGTCCCAGCGAGCGCTGCTGCGGTTGGGCAGCAACATGAGTCGGCATCTCTTCACGCGCGCACCGAGGGCGAACATGTCGTGCTCGCCGACTGTCGCGACCCGGCCGGCGTGCTCTCGTCGCAGATGGCCTATTTCAAGGGCCCCGTGGGCGCGACGCCCACGGATGTGGCCGTTGTGGCTACCCCCAACGGCCAGACTACGCTTTGGGTCAATGCCAACACCACTGGTCTCTTCACTACCACGAGTGTGAAGTTTACAGCGAACCTCGGTCCCCGCGTTGAGGAGGGCCAATTTGCCGGCACTGGCAACAATGGATACGGCAATTTCAGTTGCTACCAACAATACATCGCAGAGCTCTACACGTACGAGAATACGAAGTGCTCTCAGGTGTACCAGTGTGACCACTCCAAGCCTCCAGGTACAGTTTCTCTCTTCCCTCCACCGGCCTAAACGCAGAATCGGGAATGCTGACTCCCACTTACAGCCGGGGGCATCAGCTCCTCGAGCGGCAGTGGTATGTCTCAGGGCACCATAATCGGCATTGCCGTCGGCGTCGTTGGTGGTATCCTGTTCTTGGTAGCTGCGGGGCTCGTTTTTTGGTATCTCAGGCGATCGCGCCGAGCCAAGGCCGGCCATAGTATTCTGCCCAGCGACAGGTCGACGACGCTCACGGCTGGGCCGGGATCGGATAACGGAGAACCCAAGGCGCCAAGCACAGTTCAAACCCCGGTATCAGCCCACAGCCAACCTCACCCGGCTCTTCGGTATCAAGTCAACCACGGCGGCGTCTACGAAATGGACGGTCGACTCTTCCGCATCGAAATGGCCGAGGATAACGGCCGGTACGAGATGAGTGCGCAGGGTCATGGCAGTGCCGAGCTCGATACGGCCAAGAGCGGGCCAGCCTTGCCAGCGCACACGAGAGAGTTGCTACACACTCAACCTCCTTTCCCCGACTCCCCTCTGGAGCTCGGTCAACCTCAGTCACCGCCGCCGGAGTACGCCCGATGAAACCACCCGAGGACCCAAGCAAGAAAGACAAAAAAAGAAAATCGAGAGTGGTGAGGCTAATCTTGGCACGGAATATCGCGAATCAGACACAATCTCCTCCCTCAATCACTGAGCGTTTATTGCAGGGTCTGAGACATGCAGGCGTCAAAGTTTTGCTGGAGCCTTAAAGCTGAACCAGGGGGTCTCACAGATGGTGGAAGCCAAGCTTTAGCGGGGTACCAGGGTCAGTGGCAAGCTGTGGGGCTGCGGAGGTTTGTGCTGTTCAGTTGCGGCAAAGCACTGCCGCAGGTTTCCTCAATCAACCTCACTCTTCACCACTTTCATCATCGCTGCCTGGCCACCTGAGTGGTGCCTCAGCAACGTCGCTCTCACTCACATTCACCCACTCACTCAGTCCTAAACAAATCACCACTGCGCCGCCTATTTCTGGATGTGAAGCGCGACCCCTGCTGCACAGCAGTCCGGCAGCCTTACCCGGCAATCCGGCAATTTGCCAGGACCATTAGGCCGCCGGTTATGCGGGAGACGGCTGCGCTCCTACCAGGCGCCGACGACGACAGCGACAATACGGACAACGCCACGGCCATGCCGCATCATCCCAGACGTCGTCTGTCGCCCGGCGCCCGGCCCAAACCCCTCCCACCACTACCAGCGTCATCACCACAATCACCGCGCCGCGCCGTCCGCCCCCTGCTGTTGCTCGTGGCGTTGGTAAATCTCGCCTGGAGCCTGTACCAGCTGCCGGTGAGCCGCATTGTCGAGAGCCGGCTGTGTCGCGAGTACTACGCGGTGCATGACCCGTCGGTGCTACGGCCGGAGGACGGATCGGTGCCGGAAGAGCGGTGCAAGATCGAGGGGGTGCAGCAACCGTTGGGGTGGATGCTGGGGGTGGTTGAGGCGGGATGGGTTGCTGGTGGTATGAGCACTCTTCTTACTCCTATTATTTGTCTCGATGGTGGTTGTTCTCAAAATAATGACGTGTCGGTTGTTTGGCGCTGTTGTTCTAAACGTAGTAGTTGGATACCCATGCTAAGATTTAATAATTATTTTTTGTTTCCAGACTTCATAATGACCATCCCGCTGGTGTGTCTAGCCGACCACTTTGGCCATCGCTTCGTGCTGTGTCTCAACCTGATCCCGCGTGTATTTCTGCTTGCGTGGTCATTTGCGGTCGGCTACTTTGACCGCGTGTTGCCGGTCAAGGCGATCCTGGCCGCGCCCATGTTGTCGTTTCTCGGCGGGGACTGTGCGTTTAACTCGATTGTGTATGCGCTGGTGTCTGACCTGACAGAGGATCATGTGCTGAGGTGTGTCTGTCACTATTCCTCAATCTCAACTCCGAAATGCTCAAGATATTAATGTCTAATTACTTGCATAGGGCCACCCTCTTCGGCTACGTCAACGCCATCTCCTCCATCTTCTCGCTCCAGCTCGGCCCGGCCCTGGCATCAGCCACCATGAGCGTGCTCCTCTGGTTGCCGCCGTTGCTGGGTATCGGCCTGTTGGCTCTTGCGGTCCCTGTCACGTCGGTCGTGCCTTTGCCTCGGGGGGGTGTCCCTGTGTCCTTTTCTACGGCTGAACCTGAGAGCGGCCCGTCACATGGAGATGATACACACACCCACCCAGACATCGAAGCCCTCCTAGACCAGCACCTCATCCCCGCTTCCCACCCTCCTCCTCCCAGAAACAAACCCTCCCTAAAAGCCCACACCCTCCACCGCCTCCGCACCCTCCTCACCCTCTTCCGCAACCCCTCACGCAACCTAGCCCTGCTCCTTACCGTCTTCTTCCTCGCGTCGTTGGCATCGTCCGATACCAAACTGCTCCCGCTGTATATTTCCACGCGGTATGTCGGCTGGCGACTGGCAGATGTCGGGTATTTGTTGTCGGTGAAGGCGGTGTTTAATTTTGGGTTGTTGTGGGTGGGCGTGCCGGGGGTGTTGAGATGGCGGAGGGGGAGGAGGGTACTGCCTTTCTGGGTTTGGTCTTCCTCGCGGGTTGATGCGCATGGGAGGGGGACGGGGAGGAGAGAACGAGAGCGGAGAGATGGGCGTGGGGATGGAGCAGAAGAGGGAGAGACGGTGGAAAACGCGGTGGTGTGTCTAGGGTTTTCGGTACTTGGTGCCGTCTTAATTGGGATTTCCCCAACGGTGTGGGTGTTACTGCCGTCGTTGTTGGTGTATGCGTTGGGGATTGCACTGCCGATGTTCACGTACTCGCTGTTGAAGGCGCCTAGTATGGGGCTTGCGGGGAGGGTGCCCGGGGGAGACTCTGGAGAGGGTATGGGAACGCAGCTGTTCTCGGTGGTGATGCTTGTGCGGACGGTGGGGACGCTGGTTGGGACCGTCGTGATGCCTGCGTTGTGGGTGACGGGGCTGGGCGTTGGGGGGTGGGCGTTGGGATTGCCGTTTTTGGTGAGCGCGGGGGGGTATACGGTTGCTGTACTGGTGGTGAGGAGGATTGATGTGTGATGTTTGTATGGTGTTGTTGTTATTTGGACTTACTTCGGAATATATGGTAAATAATACACTAACGTCGGTACTAATATGGGTACATTTCCAGTAATGAAGGTCCTCTTACTTTTGGACCCATCTTATATTCCATAGTTTCCCGTCACCTGGGCCCTTAAAAACCACAGCCAATGCTTTCCATCTCACGACAGCTATCAAAAGCTTGAATCTCAAAATATCTTGGCCGATGTGCCCGCCATCCTCACGACGGGTGATCCACAGCACATCACTCGGCGTTATTTGATCTCAATTCTTGATCGTCACCTAGTAGCCTGGCCTACCACGACAATCGTGACCACAATGCCATTCCATTAATCAACTTCTTCAAATCTGACTTTCGATGGTATTTGATACACAGTTACACAGTACATCTGACATGTCCTCAAGCACGCAAAGCCGCCAGCCACAACTGTGATTGGCTGCATACCTTGTGTTACACCAAAGACCCCTGCTTCTCACCCCTGCGCTGTCAGCGGCTGAGTCCTCAACCAACCGCATCACCCACAACCAGGGCCACCTCTCATCCCCTTGGACTCCTTTGCTTCAACCTTACTCATCCCCCGTCCCATCCCGTCTCACCCGCCTCACTCGCCGCACACATCCTACCTCTTCACTTCGTCAGCCTACCGACACGAGGCCGGACCAGTTACCGACAGTACAGCTTCCATAATCCTGCCGAGGCCGCCGGTCCAGTTTTGATCACCAAAGTTTGACCAAACAGCTGGAAGGATCAGACAAGACGAAACACGGCACTGAACGCGTTACTCTTTCTGACGTAAGGTATGGGCGCGATCGGCATCGTGTACGCCCTCGCGGGCATCGGCGCCGGCGTGGTCCTGCTCTTCGCCTACTCGACCGTGCAGTTCCTCACCTTCCACTTCGTCACGCCCTGGGAGCCGCTCAAGAAATACAAACGCATCGCCGGGGAAACCAACACCGCCTTCGCCCTCATCACAGGCGCCAGCGCGGGTATCGGCCTCGGCATCGCCAAGGAACTGGCCCGCCAAGGTTTCGGCGTGGTGATGCTGGGGCATTTAGCCGATGAGCTCTCCGAAGCAGCGGCAGAGGTGCGGAAGTTGCTGCCTCCTACCGGGTCGGCAGCCGGGGAGAACAGAGTGCGCACGCTGGTGATGGACGCACGCACCGCGACACCCGCCGATCTCGAAGCCGCCGTGGCCTCGCTGTCCGACGTGCCGCTGACCATCCTGGTCAACAACGTCGGCGGTAACCCTGTCGCTGTGCCCCCCTTCCGGCCGCTCGCGACATACTCGTGTGATGACGTCGACGGTGTGATTAACCAGAACGCGCGGTTCATGGCGCGGTTGACGGCGTTGTTGCTTCCTGTGCTTGAGGGGCGTCGTCATGGTCAACAAGACCAACCTTCAGACAAAAGCCACCGCTCCCTGATCATCTCCCTCTCCTCCGCCGCCCACATCGGCCTCCCCTGGCTAGTCATGTACAGCGCGACCAAAGCTTTCAACCGCGCGCTCGGCTTCAGTCTAGCGCGGGAACTCCCCACCGTGCAATCCCCCTCTGCCGTCCCGATCGACAGCATCGTGGTAACACCGGGTGAGGTTCTCTCGCAGGGCAACAGCCGGGGCGTTCCCGCGTCGGCGCCGACGGCCGCTGAGTTTGGCCGGGCGATTGTGCACAAGGCTGATGGGGCGGTGGCGCGCGGGTGGATGGAGATGCGGGCGCATTGGTGGCATGATGTGGAGGATGTGTTGGTGAGGATGGCGCCGGAGGGGCCGAGGAGGCAGGGGATTGTGCAGCAGGTTGGCGCGAAGAGGGTTGCGTGGAATCGAGTGTATGAGGAGGAGGCAAAGAGGGAGTAAGGGTTGAGTTGAGATGTGCATGGAGAGAAATGAGGTGAAGGTTCTACGAGATAGGAACGGTTTACTATGTAAGTAACTTGGTGCTAATCTTGGTCACGGACGACGTAATTTACCATTTTTACCGGATCACCAGTGAACAAACACCACGACCATAACAGTCTTGAACTCAAAACACACCCGTTG
This sequence comes from Dichotomopilus funicola, assembly GCF_033296635.1. Classification (NCBI taxonomy): domain Eukaryota; kingdom Fungi; phylum Ascomycota; class Sordariomycetes; order Sordariales; family Chaetomiaceae; genus Dichotomopilus; species Dichotomopilus funicola. The sequence continues at coordinate 32,117 of NW_026944139.1, forward strand.
GACCAATTCCCGGCCATCGAGTGGAGACTCGGGTTCTTTATTGATCTTGGGATGAACCGTCCCAAGTGGTGCAACCCAACACTTCAAACTGCCTCCCACAACACCGCTTTTCCGTTTTGCCACTAATACACACTCCGCCCGCCCGCCGAACGCAAATTATAATACATCATAACAGCCAACTAGTGCGACCCGATCCATACAGGACTCACGCCTTGCCACGCATGCTTTGCTCTGCCCTGCTCTGCTATACCAAACCCAACCAACCAAACAACAAACGCCATGCAACATACATCTATTTTGCCAGACTCGAAAACAAAGCAAGGGAGCAAGAAAGGGCCTTCAGTAACGCCCCTAGCGCTTCCGAGTATCCTTCCCCCGCTTCCGACTCCTCTTCTTATCCTTCGGCAGTTCCAACGGCGTGCCCTCCAACGCCTTGACCATAAACTGCACCATGTAATCATCCACCGTATGCATCCGTCCCCCAAACGCGTTGTGTTCCACCACCTTCGCTTCCTCTTCCCCGTCGTCGCCAAGCACCCCAACACTAGCAGCAGACAGCGGCTCGACGGTCCCCTCCCTCGGCGTACCCTGAGCTACAGTCGCTGACCCGGATGCTGCGCCGGATGCTGACTGCGGTTCCAAAAAGTCGGCATCGTCCTGCTGGATTTCCTTCTCCGCCTGCCGCGCGGCTGCGACATCCTCTTTATCTTCGGCTTGCTCCAGCAGCGCGCGGCCCGCACCCCGCGGGTTATGCGCACCACTACCAACTCCACGGTTGGCGTCCCCGTTACCCGCATCACCACCACCGCTGACAACGCCGCCTAGCACGCGGTCCATAGCCGCGTTGGCCGCGACATCGTCTTCGTTAGTGCCGATTACCTCGCCGTTAGTGCCGATGACGTCGCGAATGGCAAGTTTGTTGAAGTAATCCGTTGTGAACTCGCCTTCCTGAATGACGACGTCATCCAGCATCTGTTTCTGGCTGGCCTTGCGCAGGATGTTGGCTTCGATGGTGTGCTCGCTGACGAGCCGGTAGATGTGCACGTCGCGCGTTTGACCGATGCGGTGGCATCGGTCCTGGCATTGTTTGTCCATGGCTGGGTTCCAGTCTTGGTCGTAGAAGATGACTGTGTCGGCGCCTGTGAGGTTGATGCCGAGGCCGCCGGACCGGGTGGAGAGGATGAAGCAGAGGATGCGGGGGTCGTGGTTGAAGCGGTCGGTGAGGATTTGGCGTTGCTCGACTTTGGTTGCGCCGTCGAGGCGTAGGTATTTGTGTCCGTGGATGTTGAGGAATTGTTCGAGGATGTCGAGGACCTTGGTCATTTGCGTGAAGATTAGGGCGCGGTGACCCCCGGCCTGGAGCCGGCGGAGGAGCTTGTCGAGGGCCTGTAACTTGCCGCAGTCGTATTGCAGGAGTCGCTTGTCGGGGAACTGGATGGATAACCGCATGCGGGATTCGTGCCAGGGGTCCGGTGGTCGTTCCTTGGGCATGTACGGCGCATACCGGACGGGCGCTGACAGCTTCAGATCTGTCTCCTCAAACGCTTGCACGCCTTTGGGCCCTAGCAGCAGCCTGGTCATATCGCCCGTGACGACAGCCGGGGTCACGCAAGCGAACTTGCTTATCGTGGTCTCCATCGAGCCCGCGCGTTGTTGCAGCGTCGGGATAGCGTTGTGCAGCAGGTATGAATCCTCCTCGAACCAGCTCATGACCTTCTGCGGTACCTTGGGGCGCTGCTTGTACGGTCGGCGGTGCGTGTCAAACGTCAGGAGGTCAAGGAGCCGCTTTCCGTAAATCGGCCGCTGCTGGCGTCGGAGAGCGTTGAGGTACACACAATGCTGCAGCTCTTCGAATCGGCCCCATCGCGCGGCGCTTTCCAGATAGACCAGGTTTGACTTGACAGACGCCGGGTCCAAAGTGTGGTACGCATTGTTGGCTCGCGTCTTCTGGGCCTCCCTAAGATCAAGAAGGATGCGGTGCGTGCTGAGCTGCGAGATCCGGTCCGCGTCTGCGCCCGATGTGCCTTCATACCGCGTGGGGATCATGTTGAGAAAGCTGAGGCTCACCGTCTCCATGGGTTTGACAGCCAGCAGCTTCCGTCGGATGAGCTGCTCGCCGACTTCAAAGTCCGTGGCAACCGACCGTTGCATGCGAAACGATGTCATGATGGGCCGGTCCACAAACAGGTCCGGGTGGTTGCACACCTTCCGGAGCTGCATGAGGCAGTTGATGATGGACATGTAGTTCCCCGAGTTAAGGGTCTCTCGCGTGTCTGCGCGGGACAGGAAACCATCATACAGCTCGCGTTGGCGTTTGGAAAGCCGGCAGAACTCGACATGCTCGTATTTGGCCGGCATCTGTTTCTCAACATCGGCCTTGAGCCGGCGTAGGAGGTACGGGCGAAGGACCTTGTGAAGCTTCGAGATGATGGCGCGTGCTTCATCGTCCAGCTGTTCCCGCCCGCTCTCCAGAATCTGCGATTCCGGCCGCGAGAACCAATTGTGGAACTCCTTCAAATCGACGAACCCGCCTTCACCATTTTCGGGTGGGGCCAAAAAGTACAGAAGCGACCAGAGCTCTGTTAGGTTGTTCTGTAGGGGCGTGCCGGTAAGTAGCAATCGTGAGTGAGTGTTGAAGCCGAGGAGGGTCTGCCACCGCTGCGACTTGAAGTTCTTGATGTTGTGCGCTTCGTCTAGGATCATGTAATGCCACCGTCGCCGTCTGAACACCTGCTGATCCTGGAGAACCATCTGGTAAGACGTGATGCAGACATTCCACACATCGTCGTTCGTCCACCCCTGACGCTTCCGCTTGCGTTCGTCCTGGTTGCCGTAATAAGTGAGGATTCTGAAACCCGGGCACCACTTTTTGAACTCCATCTCCCAGTTGAGCATCACACTCGTGGGGACGATGACGAGGTGAGGACCCCAAACTTCGTGGTGACACGCCAGATGAGACAACAGCGCAATGGTTTGGATAGTTTTGCCGAGGCCCATCTCATCAGCGAGAATGCCGTTCGTGTTGTTCGAATACAAAGCCGCGAGCCAGTCGAGGCCAAGATGCTGATATTCGCGAAGCGTCCCGCGCAGGAGAAACGGTATCTCGGTTTTTGGTGCGGGCAGCTGCGGCGACGTGGACCGACTGTCCGTCTTTGGGGCGTTGAGCAGGGACAGGGACGCCGGTGTTTCCACATCAGTCGGCTTGGTATCGTCTGACGCCCTCGGCGACTGGCTCCGAGAGGGGCTATGGACATTCGTGGTTGGTTCTGTCTCCGGACTAGGGTGTTGTACAGAAGGTATCGCGAGCCCATCAGCGCCTGAAGTGGATTCTGCCCGCTCCGGAACATCCTCCATTGTGACGTCGTCTTCGGAAGGCTGGCCGATCACAGGCATATCGCCCGAAACCGGTGTTGCTGAGGCTGTAACGCCGCTTGTTACGGGGTCCGTTGTCCTCGACGGAGAAACCGGCCCGGCAAGTTCGCTCGAGACTCCTTCCGCAAGCCTCCCACCCACCGGCAGCGAACTAAGGGCACTGGATGTTTCCTGCTCCTTTACTTGCTCTCCCGGAGGCGCTGTAGATACGGACGGGTCGGCCGCGGGCTGATGGGCAGTACCTTCAATGATGGCGTCCCCACCTACGTCCATACCCGGCTCGGTTTCATCGATAGCACCAGCATCGATCATGTCCACATCATCTGCATCCGCATCGTCTCCCGGGGCCTCGTCCTGCAACTTCTTCAGCTCCGACTTGCCGAAAAATAGCCCGAGCAAACCGGAGAGTTCGCCCTCAGATCCATCCCCGTCGTCGTTACTGGCGTCGTCTTCCTCTTCATCGTCTTCTTCCGATTCGTCCTCAGACGACCCCAAATCATCATCCATGTCAACCGACTCGTCACTCGTGTCGTCGTCACCTAGCGCCGGCGTTGTGGCTTCGTCCGCAGGCGTCGCATCGTCCAGGGCAGGGTCCAAGGCTGGCAGGTTGGCGTATTTCTCTCGGAGCTGGTCTTGAGTAAGTCCTTCGTCCGACAGTTCGGATGCCTTATCATCCTCATCCTCGGACGACGACATGTTGTCCTCATCATCCCCATCTTCATCAGAAAGATTCGCCAGCGCCACCGATTCGACATCCAGGTCCTCGTCAGAGTCAACGTTAGATATCAAATCGTCGGTGAGCTCGTCATCAGACAGCTCCTCGGTGTCGGGGCGGGTCTGCTGAGCTAACAGTTTCTGTTCTGAAAGGTTGACGGCCTGGTTGAGGGCCGCCTTCACACGGCGTTGCTCTTCTGCCTCCCAGTCGGCTAATCGACGGCGGTTCACCTCGATCCTAACATTTTCCCAAGTCGCGGCCATGATCCTGTTGACATGACGCCACCTCACCTTGCTCTTTTCAGTCTCTTCAAACTCAATCTCTTCCACTGTTTTTGGTTGCGGATTCCGTCGTCTCCATTCGGCCTGGCACGCGATGGCCAATTTCTTAGCCGCAGCGCGATGTCGTTGTTGTTCAGAAAGCATCAACTTCCGTAAGTGAGCCATAGCTTTGACAAGATGGTCAGCGTGCGCCCACTGCCGCGGTTCCTCCACCGCTTCGGGCTCAAAAACAGAGCACCTCGTTTCCGTGAGAATCCCGCCCGGCTCCACCTCCTTCTCGACCCGCAAGATGATCCGGGCATCTTCCTCCACCGTCTCCTCCGTGTATCCAGGGCCATCTTCAGCAGCTACGAGTAGCCCCCCCTGTTCCACCGGAATCTCTGTTGCACGATCCAAAAACTCTTCAAAGGTCGGCCCGAGCTTCGGTCGGAGGTTTGCCTGTTCACGGTGAACAAGGGGTATCGTCGTTAACGGTGGTCGAGCGCGTAGGTTGATGCGAGTCGCCGCTGACGTGACCTCGGAGTCGCCATCATCTTCTGCGTCTCGCAAGTGACGGGTCGATCGACGCGTGCCGACAAATTGTTTTAATGGCGCAGCAGGACGTCGTGGGGAACCGGACCGCCGGCGAGCGCGAGTGCTTGGCTTGGGTTCATGTTGTGAAGTCGCGGATTTTCGAAGTGGGGCCTTGTTCGATGCTTGCTTCGTAGGAGCCTGCTTTGCGGAAGCTGCGGCGCGCTTGGCATTTGCACTCGTGGGTGTCGACGCGTGGCCGTTTGTCGTCGTATTTCGGCTTGTTGTCGGGGTGGGATGTCCAGTGTGTAAAACTCGCCTCGTTATACGCTTGTCGCCTGGCTGAAGCTCGAGGGGTACGGTATTGATACGCCCTGATTTCCGTCGGCCGTCCTCCCCCTTGAATGTAGACGGGCCCTCCGCTTCGATTTTCTTCCATGGCGGGGACTCCGGTTTCGGTTTCCGCGCGGAGTTGTTTGGTGTGGTATCGCGCACTCGACGCCGTTTCGCGGGAGGGCCGTCCTCGTCTGTCCTCGTCGGCTGCTGCGTGTGGACGCCATTGCTATGTGGGGTTTGGGCCTCAGACAGCTGTTCGGTGCAGTTCCCAGGCGTTATTTTGTTGGTATCGTGTCCGCTTGTGGATCCGGGTAACTCGTCGGGGTCTGATTTGACAGTTTGAGCCGTCTCAAGCTCCGGCGTGGATGGTGGTGGTTCGGAGGGTTGAGCATTGTCGCCGGGAGCTAGAGGCGGAACTGCGTCTGTTGGGCTGGGCGACGCGATCTCCGTCATAGTAACAAGGGACACCGCAACGTAGAAACGGCCGAGATCTCGACGAATCTGGCATCTGGCACAATGAAAATAACGTCAGGAGAATTCTCTAAACTCAACGATTCTTGTCTCAAAATTTCTGCATGGCCACGGTCCTGTGAGGCTGGCTGCGGACTGATTTGTGTTTGAAATGCTTCTTGTCCGCAAAACTTTGCCAGCCAACAAAAAATTCCACCCGCTGCAAGCCTGAAGGCGAATGCCGCGGCGGGCAGTTGGCAACGCGTGGTGGCTGCCTGAGGCGTCAATTTCTTGGAAGCTGCCCGGCTGGATGAAATTGTGGGGTCGAAACAACCAATCAGGTTACCCCCGCATCCCCATCGAACCACCTCAAACGTCCAAGCTCACAAGCTGGGCGGCGTTCAATCGACATCATTAGCTTCACCAGTCGATTCGCATTGCGACAACCCCGGCAAGGTCAGTTTGGAGACCTTTGAATTGTGACACTGAAAACTGAAAGCTAACAAGCTTGCAGATGCTGTCTCGTCGGATCGTGCGGGCGTCGCCCCTCCGAACGGCAGCTCTCCTGCCCGCGCGACGCCTCCCCATGGTCCAACACCGAACCTTCCTCCCGGAATCCATGACTGGTAGTGGGAAGGCAATCGACGAGAAATACCCCGACTCCGATTACCCAACCCTCAGTGAAAAGGAGGACCCCGAGATGGTGCGTCCAGTGAGACGGGATGATAGTCAGGGATGAGAGCTGATGAATTGGCGCAGAACGGAGGCTATATCAATCCCCCTCGCATCAAACGCCAATTCCGCGATCCCCATGCCGACTGGTGGGACAAGCAAGAAAGGAGGAACTTTGGCGAGCCGGTTCACGAGGACAACGATATCTTGGGCATGTTTTCTCCTTACGAGTACACATGGGTCGGAACCGGGAAGGGCCTCTTCCAGATTGGTTGCTTCGTCGCCGTTTTTCTCAGTGTGGTATGGGTCACCAAACAGATCTACCCGGACAGGGTTGCATACCCGCGGGAATTCGAAGACGGTCTTGAGAGGGAACTGGGCGGTCGCGGTTCAATGAGGGTGAGTCAAACTACTTGATCCAAGAACGCTACAGCTCGCTGACATCGTCGTCTAGGCCAGGAAGGCGGGTGACCCGGACCCGTAGGCGCGGATCAAGAAGCAAAATATGTACATCCAATAACTAACTGGCAAATACCTGACCTTTTCTTTTGTGCCATTTAGCCTTTCTTACCCGCACTTTTGGAAGTCCGCAAACTTGCCCATACTGCCACTGTGAGGTCTATTGAAATAATTCGAGGGCAGAGCGCAAGGCTAAGGAGCAGTTGGAATTGCGCCTGTCCCTGCCCGCATACCCACTTTCTTTCCTCAGGTGATATGTACCTGCAGCCACCTTTGTTGACTTCAACAATTACCAGGCTGAGCAAGCGCCTTACAGAAAAGTCGCCCCTTAAAACCGACTAGCTACCAATCAAAGCAGGATCGGAGCGCAACCGGGCTAGGTCCTTCAAGACACGGCACGTTCTAGGCCTAAACCCCCACAACCAGCACGTACATCTGGACATCCACGCCGCGGCCAGTCAGGTCGCCCGCGCCTTCCATGTACATCACCAGGGGACGAGCTACCTAGGTCCCTATATGTGACCTGTATGGTGAACAAGCACCAACCGAAACGGGCCGATGATTGAAATGAAGCGGGCCTTGGATGGCGAATGCCCCGTCCAGCGGACAGAACCTATGCAAACCAAGCGATAACACATTGCATCATATACGCGCGCAAGAAGGCAGGAGCACCCCACCAAACACCCATATGCTTAGGAGGGCATGGGCTCCATGTTTACCTCCGTTTCTGCCCATGAAACCCCGCATCAACTTCATCTCTGAACCGAAGGTGGAGATGTCAGGTCGACCTCACTGACTTCCTTTGGAACCGTTGCCAACGGCGCAACGTACGATATTTTTCGGTTTCTTGTTTGACCCCAGACACCCCGTTTGTCCCGTTGGCATACACTTTGTCTCTCTTGGCGCAGACCCCATCCTCATCCGGAAATTTTTATTAATTTTGACTCTTTCCGGCCTCGCCGGCAGAAGCGCCCCAGCAACACGCTGCCCGAAAGGATGCGGTACGACGACTGGGATATTATCCTCTTTCCTACCGGCCGCGACTCCAAGATTCCCTTCAAGGAGTTCAAAGTTGCCTGCCATGTCGTTCCGGACCTAGAGCTCGCCCACATCCACGGGGCAGTGGGCGTTCCGGTCATGACCTGCTTCGTCCCAGGTCTCCCGCCTGGTGCCGGCTTCCAGATATCGATGCATTGCTGGCGCCGGCCCGATCTTAGCCAATTTTCCCGGGCGTATAGCAAACACACGGACTTGATCAAGTTCGAGGCACGAATCCTTATTGACGGACGGCTGGTCGCGTATGTCTTTACACACCCACCACCGCAAACTCCACGATGTACTTACTTACATGGTGGTTTAGCTCGACCGTCCTCGACCGCGATGTTAATGGCCCCCACTTAATTACCAGCACATGCGGTGCGTAGTACACGGTCTTTGAGGGATACGTTGCGGTAATACTGATGCACAGGGTCAGAATTCACCAAGACCGGCGAGTTAGAGCGGCTCAAGTTCCCCCACTTTCGTCGAGAGTTGTTATTCCAAAACCATTGGCGGCCCGGAGACGACGTCGGCCGCATCAAGATTGTTATCAGCGAAGGCTTCCCCCGAGATTCCCTTTCTGCCCCAATCGAGCGTGTCAAGAACGTCGTGGCATTCTCTTTCCAGCATGCCCCTCTAGGTGGGTTGCGGTTTTCTACTCTAAGCCTCTGTTGGCCCACATTCACTGATGAGACAGAGCAGAGATCCTCGAGAATAATGCTATCGCCTGGCCGAATCAAGCAATGTGGCAAGCGTCGACCTTCAATCCGATCATGCCTGTTCCGACGTACCACCTCGACGATGGCCCCAGCTCACACGCACATTCTCCGAACCGCAAGTCCGCGCCGCTGAGGAATACCAAAGGACAAGGGTTTCCAACGCCGTCTACAGCGAGAGACGTATTTCAGAACCCGGGTACCCCGGGCTTCCTAAATACCCCATCTTTTCAAATGCCGTTTCTCGACATCGGCGGCCCGACAGCACCTAACGCCCCGCCGTATCCCGACCCCTTCACCGAGGCAGATTACATGGAATTGGCTACGTCAGCGATGAATGGGGGTGCTAATGACCTGTTAGAAGGACTGCCGGCATGGCCAACAAACGGCCGCCGATCGAAACAGTCATCGGATGCCATCATGACCGACTATCCTCCCCTCAATGCGCCCGAACCGATGCACATTTCAGGAATGAGCTTAGACGATGACATTAGAAGTCTGAAGGTGCCGGAGAATACGCCCACTGGCGGAACTGATGGGGGTCAGGACACGCCACTCCCCTCGCACCGGGTTGGCATCATGCCTCCCGATTTTGCCTCGTCACTCACACAGTCGCTCTTGAACCAACCGTTCGCAGCCACCGGTCGCCATCAAACCGTGTCAGGTGCGGAGGTAGAATCGGGGATTGGAAAAGACCACCGACAATCCACACTAGGAGGCGATATCGCAGTCGGCACTGCGGCTAGCATTCCAGGGCTTTCAAAATCGTCATGTGACGACTTCTCGTCAATTATTCGAAGCCTCGGATCCGAGAGCAACAACTCTTCGTTAACCACTCCAGGCGGTTCCGAGATTCTGGAGCAGGGCGCTGCTCGCGATCTCGGGATTGACATCCTCGGCATCGGGGATGGAAACGGCAATGGACTTGTCAATGCTCTCACGAAGCGTTCGAGAAACTTCACGCCTGCATCGGTCAAGGTGATTGATGAAGAAGATGAACCACGTCGGGTCAGCTCCCACGTTCGAGGCGCTTCGATCAGCGTGGAGGATGTACTTCTTAGCGATGCCTGTCAGTGAGCGCTAGGCGGACTTGAAAAATAGGCATCCTTATGGAAGGCGGGGTCGTTGGCTCAAATGCACGGCGGTGATAGCCCGTTCTTGAATCGTTAAGGAGGCGGAATGACTCTCAATCATTTAATTATTTTGGCCAAGGTTTAGCGTGTAACCTGTCAGCGCGCTGATGCGGGCAGGTATGTACCGACTACAAGTTTCGCTACCTCTCTTTTGTTTCTCTTATTCTTCTCCTCTTTTCCCGGTTATACAAAGGGATTATCCTTAATGGCAGTCTACGCTTAGCCCTTTTAATACAAAGTCAACTCCACGTCCTTACCCAGGTACTTTACGCGCAGTAAGCCTCGCCGGCCCTAAAAGAAGTGGGGCAACTAGCAACTGCCCACAGCTTCTGACGTGTTGCCCTGCCAACGAGCCCAGCTGAACCGCCGTTTTAATCCCCCACTCTCTGCCGCCGGAATAACTGCTCCCACCTCCGAAATCCCGATTGCCGAAACCTAAGTGGGGACAAGACCGATCATCATGGACGCGCGACGACGGCAGATTCTCGAGTGGATATGCACTGGGAAGCATGTCATTCAGACCGACTACGACAAACCCGCTAGCGATCGGACCGCCGATGACGCGACTCGTTCCGCCCACCATGTCGCTCCCTCAGAGACGTCAACAAGTTCGTCGTCTGATATCCCAGACGAACTGATTGGCACCGATCACGACCTCCTGATCCCAAGCTCCGCCGATATTGATCGCGTCTTCCAAGACGGCCGCGCGACGTGGGCGCGTTTCGCCGAGCTCGCCGAGGCCCTTCCTCTACACGCCTTCCCCGCCGAATTTGCCAGTCTTTCTATCATGCTGAAGGATGTCCCTGCTCTCCCAGATAATCCACCTAAGAAGGGTTTTATTATTGGGCGGCCCCTGTGGCATGTACCAGATCCCGACCCCGCGGGTGGCACAGAAAAGCCGGAATGGGATTTGCAGTATGCCCACGGCGTTCAGAAGTTCTTCCATGTATCTTACCCACGGCCGATCGAGTGTCATATCTACTCGTAGCCTGCGATCCTAGGCCATGCGCTTTTGGCCGCGTAAAAAAGACTCTCGTTTCTCACGATGTGCTGGTCGTACATTCTGTCGGCCCGCATGCTTGAATTGCAGGGCAGTAAGCCGGTCTACTCTCGGTTTTCCCTGCTGCCGGTCTCGGCTAAGACGTTTCGGGCTATAGCCGGAGAGGTCGTCCTTAATCTGGGAGCATCTGCCTCCCGTAAGTTAGTTCGATGGCTGTGCTCTCGCCTAAACCTGGCTGGTTGGCGGATGGTGGGGGGTTCCCTCCATCCCTATAGCCGCGTTCCTGGCTACGCTCGCTCTCCCATTCTACCACAACAGCGGCCTCCGACCGCAATTCCCGATTACTTCGCTCGGAAAGCCTATCCCACAGAGCACCGAATCTACGGAACATACCATTACCACCATCCGTCAGTATGTCACTGATCTTCGCTACTACATGACGTTGAGCATATACCCCAGATCCGTTGGCTCGATCATCTGGGGCATTTTCTGGCAGCCCGATGTCGACGCGAACCTTGTTAGCCCTTAGCTTGCCTCAATCATCTCTGCGATCAACCCGATTCTCGGCTCCTGTAACCTATATCTCCTTGCCAAAGTGTTTGCACTCCGACGACCATGCGTTGCCCTATGGTGGCTGGGCATCTTTCTTTTAGGCGACTTCGTTATCCTCGACTGTATTTCCTGTTATCTCAAGACACTTGAGGAGCGCTGGGGGTTCGGTTCAATGGGGCTGCCTGATATTACGGTGGCTGCTTGGACCGGATCGCCCCAGTCCTTCCTAGATAGCGAACCGGCGCCCGCCAGCGTGTATCCTAAGGGGCAGGTATCTAGGGCTGACGTGCTATGACATCGCTATAACTTTCGTCCTTAGGAAGATGTATATTTAGCATGGCGCCCCTTTGGCTATATTGCCAAAGAGCTCCTCGAGCCAGATCTTTGGCCTTGGCTTGACCACAGCTGTATGAAGGAATACTCCCACTGGGTCTGGTACATCAAAAAGGGAAATGATATCCTTCGCGATGTCCAGCTGGGTTTTCGCCGCGATACCGACAGATTCGTCCCAGATGTCCCGGACCGCTTGAAGATGTACTCTGCGCGTCGAAGGGCCGGGCACGATAGCGTCATCAAATTGGAGCCATCGAGAAAGTCCACACTTCGCATGATAAACTCCTGTGTAGAGGATGTTTGTGGAGACCGGGATGCTTGCATCTTGGCCATGCCGGGGGCCATGAGCCACCCTTGGCTGAAGGATTGGAGGGGACTGGAGTGATCGGGACTGGTGGACCCGCCAACTCTTTCCTCCTTTTTCTCTCCTCCTTTTGCTCTGCCCTTGGTGACTTCTTTTCCCTTCTTTTGAGCTCTGCCTTGGGCCCCTTTGCTTCCGGAAGCTGCTGCCTTGCAGCTCCGATCATACATTGCATATGTATCGCCTAACCAACAACGCGGACCCAACTGTTGGTCTTCTATGTGTTCCGTCGAAAGACGGGGTTTGCTAACCCAGCAATGGCTGTCACTCCCGAGTCCCGTGTTGCAAACGCGTGTAGTTCGTGAAATCCAAAGATTGCGGGTTGGGAGGAACGGGTCCCGCTGCCGAAGTGAATCGGACAGAAGACCGACAATCCTGCCGGAAAGCAGAACCAGAGGAGATAAGGTTAGCAGTAGGTAGGAAGCAGACATCGTCCACTGCAAGTAACTTCCGATAATCATCCTCGCGTATTATAACGTGACAAGGAATTTGCAAAAGAGAGATCACTAATAGGGGGCGAACCGCTGAAGACCATATCCATGTCATAGACCCCGGGTTCTCACAAACAAAACTCCCACCCTGTACAGTAAAAATATAGGCGCCTTACGTTAGATGGCCCAGACGACTATGTGTCATAGTCCCGTACTTCAAACCCATCTAATTAATCCCAAACGTCCGCCCAAGAATAAAGTCATAATGTAGAAATTGCCATGGAGAGATATTAGATCAAACACCGAATGACGCTGTTCTATACCCTAGCGACTTTGAAGGCAATTTCCAAGCCGAAATCTTGGTGACTTTCGTACCGAAAGTACTAATATTTTGTGAACAGCTGGTTTGATTGTCTCAACGGTTTCAATTTGGGAACTGGTTAATTAAATTCAAGAATGGCTCATTTTGCTGAACCAGAAAAGAACGGTTTCATGGGAGGAAGAAGTTGATAACGCCCGATATCTAAGGTTTCGGAGCCCGGTGGGCCAATGTTCTAGATATGGGAAGGTATGAGGTAGTGGGAGGGTGTTAGGTAGTGGGAAGGTATATAAGGTTGTCTCTTTCAAGGCCTTCCACTCCCCAAACTCCTACAACTTTTCCCATCTTCCATCCTCCCATCTTCCACTTTTTCCAACTTCCACTTTCTCAATCCTCCTATTTCCCATCTTTTTCTCTTTTTTCCCATCTTCTTTTTTCCTCACCTTCCTTTTTTCCCATCTTCTACTTTTCTCACCTTTCACTTTTCCGACCTTCCATATTTTGATCCTCCAAACTCCACATTACCTCGTGAAGTCATAAAACTTGCATAATGCCAACACTCGGGCAGATGCGAGGACGCCTCGCCTCGTTCTGGCTAATGGCCAGTCCCGAGCAAAAGGACGCACTGGGGCGCTTCCTTGCTGGACCCTCCCCGGTACATGTACAAGCCCAACACGAGGGCATAATCCCATCTCCCGAAGAAGCTCGTATCCGCCTCGATCTCGCAAAGCAGTTAGAATTGACCATCCGAGAACGAATGGATGTCAAGACTTGGAGATTTACAGCCATTAAGCTCGCAGTGGTGTTTACCATGCCGCTGGGCATGTTGAGAGGTATGGCAGAGTCTGGAGAAAATCCAGACCATCCTTATTTTACTGCCGACTGTGGACTCAGGCTAGTATCTGAGCTAGTTAAGGAATGTCAGTCCATGACGTGTGATAAATAATCGTCTCATTGTCAGTATCACTAATTATGGAGCTAGTTCTTCCCGATGACACAAATGTCTCACCTGGGAGATCACAATCGACTGATGACGAGCCTGTACGCAGCGAGGTTGCACAGAAGGTACATTCACATTGTTTCAACAGTATCATTTATAACAACATGTGCAAATCATGAAGCTCATCACCATATATCATAGTGTTTCAATCGAGACCGGCGCGCGTGTCTCCTCACGGGAGCTGCCAATCCAGAGGCCTGCTATATTATGCCGTTTTCGTTCAACTCGACCGCCAGCCGCGTAACTCGCACAATTACCTTAATGATGGGTGCGTCCCTGTTGGGCGATCGCCCATGGCAGGAACTTCTTGCCGAAAGGGTCGGCTCGTCAGACCACGCGTGGAATATGTTGGCCATCAGCACCCAACTCCATTTCTGGTGGGCCAAGGGGCTCTGGGCGATCCAGTGCCTCGATATCTCACCAACACTGACATCGGCGGAGCCTACCAGCAAGTACACGGTCACCCTTCAATTCAGATGGATGCCGAAGCGAAGCGAGCGGTCCCGAAATCGGGTAATCCACCTTGAGAAGGGGGAAGGGGAAGAGATGCTGGCGGAGCTGACGACTTGGTACGGCAACCCAAGCACCCAATCTCGAGAGGGGGGAATCATCGCAGCAACGGATGTCTATTCCCACCAGCCGCTTCTCTCGGGCCATGTCTTCCACGTCCGCTTTGATAGCGAGGAGGAGGCACAGAACATGAAGGATGTGGTGGACCTCCAATGGTATCTCATTGTCACAGCGTCTTTGGCTGGCGCGCCCGATGAAAATGAGCTCTCCGAATTTGCGCGCCATGATGAGGACGGATATGAGGACGGATATGAGCATGGATACGAGGATGGATATGAAGACGGATATGAGGACGAATGAGGTCGAATATGAGGATGACAACGTCTGTGACGCTACAATTAGCATGATACAAGTTGATGGCCTCACGGTCAGCTTGGACCCGCTCCATAGGGAAATACTACCGTTTTTTCTCTTCCTGTTTCTATTTCTGTGTCTCTTTCTATTTCTATTTCTATTTCTATTTCTATTTCTATTTCTATTTCTATTTCTATTTCTCTGTCTTTCTTTTTTAGTTTTTTATTCTCTCTCTCTCTCTTTTTGTTCCTCCTTCTTTTTCTCTCTCTTTCGGCAGAATCAACCTTTGATAATTAACTGAGAGAACGCTGTGGGCAGTTTCTTTTTGTAGAAACGCTACAGTCACTAGCGAAATCGGCTTCCGCTTTCCTCTCTCACCTCATTCTAGCGCACGGACCGTTTATGCATCTAGCCAACCACACCGTGTGCCCTCGCACGCGCTTGTGTACCAGGCAGGATAGTGCAACAACATAGTATTACGATGACCGTCAGCCAACCTGGACTGTCAGCTAGAAATGGCTGCGGCAAGAAATGGCTGTTCTTACGATAACCGTCGTCAAATAATAAGCTGAATACGGCTCCATTGCAGTTCCATCAATGGCTAATAGATAAGAGAGGTCGCGGCTGATTCCTTGACCAAGTGCCTGATAGCGATGGTTCCGGTTGCTGTTGCTCGACTGCCGACCCGCCTGTCGGGTCGTCTGCCGTCACCGAATTCGGGTACGGTCACCGTGTCGCTGAATGGACGATCCCAGGCACCACGCAGGGGCCATTGCTTCATCTTCAGGGCCTAAATCAGGGCACATTTTCTATTGGCCAATTTAGCCGCCAGAGCATGCTATTTTTGACGCACCACTGGCGGTCATGTGACCCTGTCGACTCATTTAGTCGTGGTGAGGGCTTCCACTCCAGCGCAGCACCTCCCGATGCGTTACAGCCATTCCCCAATGCACTCTCTGCGAGAACGATCTATACGGCATTCCGCAGCATGGCGCCCAATCTTTCGCTCTCTCAACATCATCAGATTCGAGATATGATCCTAAGTAATTCGCTGACCGGTGTTCAGATTGCTAGCGTAGCAGGCTGCAGCCCGCGCTCCATCCGCACCATCCGAACAAACCTTCGATGCTTTGGAACAACTAAAGCGCCGGCGAACGGGGTTAGATGCCCAAAGAACATCACGCCGCCTATGCTACGTGCATTATGCGACCGATTGATCGAGAAGCCGTACATGTACCAGGACGAGATGGTTGTGTTCCTCTGGGACGAGTTTAACATCTTGGTAACAATGCACAGCATCGGCAGAGCTCTGAAAGGAGTGGGTTAGTCCAAAAAAGCTGCACGCCGCGTTGCGCAAGAACGAAACGCGGATCTGCGAGACATCTACCTCTACAATCTCTCCGAGTTTCGCTCTTACCATCTGGTCTACATTGACGAGTCAGGTTATGATAGGAGGGGTTGGATTTAGGCGTACCGGATGGTCTCCCTTGGGGGTATCACCGGTATAAATTGCTCGATTCCACCGTGGCCGGAGGTACCAGATTCTCCGGCATATGCGTAAGGCGGTATTGTTCTGGCTCAGGTGTTCCAAGGCTCCACGGACAGTATTGTGTTCGAGCAGTTTATCGAGCAGCTGCTTCCCCATTGCGGGAAATGGCCCGAACCGAAATCGGTTCTCATAATGGACAATGCTTCATTCCATCGCTCGGATAGAATTGATCAGCTTTGTGCTAACGGTCGGTCGGAGTGTCGGTCGTGTAATCGGCGAGCGAATCGGGAGGCTCGGTCGGCGGCCAAACGACAAAGTCGTCAAATGCAAAAGAGTTCGGATATGTCATGGCTGCTGGCTCAGGCAGTGTTTGCTCGGCAATCGGTAGGACGTAATAACCTAGGTTCTGTGACATTTTGAACTATTGCTCGCATTTGCATGACGACTGGGAGTTGGGTTTACCTTGCAGTATCCTTAACGGGCGATGTTACCTGCTGCCAGCACCAGGATGTGTGTGGTGGAAAGACACCGGATCGATCGCGGATTGCGACGAGATGGACAAGTGGGCGGGTGGGCTTGGGCTTGTCGAACAGGTTCAGCATCCTTGCGGCTGCGTGACAAGCTAGTCGCTGCTAAATTTAGCTTGTGCCAGAATTCAGGCTTGTGGC